>NW_024804087.1:0-5949 GCF_019175285.1 Sceloporus undulatus | reverse complement strand
ATCCAATCTTTGCTGTAGGGAGGATCTAAGATGGGGTCTGCACCTGGGTGCAGCTCATTTGGGTCATGATAACATCTCTCTAATTCAACCTACTTTTCCAGTTTTCATACATAAAGGGAGCCATATTGCCTTTCCTGAGTCAAAGCACCAGAGCATGGATTTGCTGATGCAATATTTTCAATGTAGTCATGCAACACCCCCACATACAGAACACATTAATGTAGTGTGGAGAGAAAAGGTGTTGGCGTGTGCATATAGGTACACGATGTTTGCTAGCCATTCTTCTAATTCTGCCTGAGTAAGCTAGAAAAATATTTGGTTAGTAATAAAAAGTCCAACATCCAATTACAAAGCCAATAAAACAGTATAAAAGCACCGGTTCTCTTGAGCTCCTTCAACAACTTTGCTTGACTTCTCTCCAATTCTTCACAGTCGCTCTTCGGAGACGTGAGTATTCCTTTCATGCTAAAGATTGATTTTTGGTGGGGTGAGGTCTGCACTGGGGCTCTGCACCATTTTCAAAACAGTTGGTGGGTGTTTTCTGCTAAAGGAAGGGAAGACCCAAGCTCCAATTGTTGGCTTCTCCAGATTGGGCTGGAGAAGATCTCTCCTTAAAACCCCCGAGAACTATTAAGAGTCACAGTGGAGAATGTGATAGGACTGACTTGGTGCAGATATACTGATAATTAATGGATTTGTTCTAACTCATGATGAGATATAAAGCCTTATTGCACAGGGCTCCAGGAACGGTACAAAAGGGGCTGGGAAGGGAAAGGAACAAGTGGGAGATGAGTGGGGGGACACATTTTACTGCACACAGAACTCCACCGCCACCGCCCGAAGTCCCCGTTCTGTTCTCCATCCGTTCCCCTTCCATCCCAGAGGAGGAGATTTTTGAGAACTGTTCAGAACATCCTCCTATGGGGTGGAATGGATGGGCAATGGAACGGGGACTTCCGGCGGTGGCGGTGGTGTTCTGTGTGCAGTAAAATGTGTCCCTCACTCGTCCCTCACTCATTCCGTTCCCTTCCCGGCCCCTTTTGCACCATTACAGGAGCTCTGTGCAATAAGGCTAAAAGTCCTCTCAGTCCAGGGCCACAACTTATCCTAAGGTAGCACTTTTTGTTTTCCAAGCTTGGTATTTTGGGGGGGGGGTTCCATCATTACTATGGGATGTCCCCTTAGGGTAAAGGTAAGGTAAAAGCAGTCCCTTGGCATGAATGTCTAGTATAACCAACTGTAGGGGATGGTGATCATCTCCGTTTCTAAGTCAAAGGGCCAGCGTTGTCCAAGGACTACTCCGGTGGTCAAATGGCCAGCATGACCTCACCGAATGCTGTTACCTTCCCACTGAGAAGTGGTACCTATCTATCTACTTGCATTTCCATGCTTTGGAACTGCTAGGTTGGTAGAAGCTGGGACTAATGATGGGAGCTCATCCCATCATGCGGCACTCGGGCCTTGAACTGCCAAACTTCCAGTCCTCTGATAGTCAGAATTGGAATTTTAATTGCTATGTTACTGCATCCCTTCCCCTTATGATAGGTTGCATTACAAGGGAAATTTGCAAAGATCACAATATGTGAGCCTTACAATTGGACAACAAAGAGAAAACAAAATTAGCACATTTCCCCCCTTGGGGTAGGTATGGAAAAATGTGCAAATTTGTTTTCTCTCAGTTGTCCAATTGTAACACCCAAGCATTGTGATCTTTGCCAATTTTCCTTTAAAAGCCACTCATCTGCACGAAGCAAATGGTGTTTCTTTCATTTCACATAAACAGTTTGGCACCCAGCTTTTCCTAACGTACGTACCTTGTTTGCTGTTTCCTAATTTCTCCCTTTTTTATATATTTAAAACTAAAATATGAACTAGAAGGCTTTCATGGCTGGCATCCATAGGTTTTCGGTGGTTCTTCGGGCTATTGGGCCAAATTCTAGAAGAGTTTATTCCGGACATTTCGTCAGTATCTGTGGCTGGCATCTTCAAAGAATGCTGGCATGAAGATGCCAATCACAGATGCTTACAAAACATCAGGAATAAGCTCTTCTAGAACATGGCCCCATAGCCAGAAAAAAATCACAAAAAACTATAATATATGAACTGTTTGCAAAATGGCATTCTTGTAATTTTTATCAGTTATTATTATAATCGCCCCGCATTCACATTCGCATTCACATAAGAAAGTTTTGAAATGTTGAAACTGTTGGTTTTTTTAAAAAAGCGGGACTGTTCCCACTGATGTCAACTCTCCTTCATTCCTCTAATTCAAAGATATAGCCGTGTTAGCCTCTCACTGGCAAATGCATCTGCGGAAGTAGACTGAAGTCTAGGAAAGCTCAGTGCTAAGGAACCCTAGGAACTGTAGTTTATTGTGGCACCAGAGCTATCTCTGACAGAGAAGGCTCAACATCTCACAAAACTCCAGTTCCCAGGACTCCTTAGCACTGAGCCAGGGCAGGTCAACTGATATCAAACTGGGTTCTTTCTGCCACGTGGTTTGGACCATAGTCTCAAAGATGCTACAAGATCTCTCTGTATACTGACTCCTCTTATGATTGTGTCCAGAAATGATGCATAGCTGGCGTTGTTCATGGCCTCTCTGTGTCTGATCTCTGCCCTTCTCTGTCTTGACTGTTTCAGACTCTCCCCTTCGCTCAGACATGTTCACAGAGCTGGAAATCCTGCCTGGTGCCATGCATCAATTTATCAATGAGGCCCCACCAACAGTGCTTTTTGCAATTGTATCCCCTGTCCAAGTAATTATTCAAATATCTCCCTGTAAGTCGACTGTGGTTGTATGCAGCACTTTCTCAGAAGCTGGTGGGCTTGGCAGTCTCTCTGGGGTTGTCATCGATTTTGTTTTCTGAAGATCCCTTGGGATGACCCATCTGCTGTTTCTCTTGCTAGTTTTAAGGACTATCTAGGTGAAGACAAAGCAAAGGACCGCTCCATGCATCCAAAGCTGACAAATCACACCTGGGGTTTGATGGCCTTGTTTCCACTATGTTTAAATTGGGACCGGGATCCGGGTTAAAGAGACATGGTTCCCACTGAATCCAATTTTATAAATCGATTCAGAAAGGGGTGCATGCTTTTTATCCATTTTTAGTAATCTAACCAGTGTCAAAAAGACACTGGTAAAATGGTGTATTTTGGGGCTGAATCGATTTATTGGGATTATTCAGCCCAAGTGAGAACCAGGCCGATTTGAATAGGAATCCCTCTGGCAACCCAACGTGGGGGGCAGCTGGCATGGCACGGCCCTTCACTTGCCTCTCCTGGCACCAAAGTCCAGCCTCCTTCAGGTCTTCTTTGGCCACTGACTGACTTGAAAATTTCCCACTGCCTGGGAAGCGGAAGGAGATCGCAAAGAAGCTGGAAGCTGGTAAGGAGGCTGGGCCAGGGATTTTGAGGCCGGGCCAACAAGCCTTCCCCCACCACTGGCCAATTTTTGAATTGATTCCTGGAACCGGTGCAAACATACTGTAGTGGGAACTATGTTTTTTTTAACCAGTTTCAGCAATTGGTTCAGGAAACGGATTTCCGGTAAGTGGAAATTGGGCCAATATGTTTTGGGTAACCTAAATCCCCACCTGACACAGTGGGGCAACAGGAAGCCTCAATGCTTCAAAACTCAGTTATTATTATTATTATTATTATTATTATTATTATTAACCTTTATTTATAAAGCGCTGTAAAGTTCAACATCTCTCTTTCGTTCCGCATCTCATTGTCTATAAATCTGTGCATTGGGCTACAGGTTTCAAATTCACATTGAGCCAGGGCACTTCAAGTGGTATCAAACTGGATTATTTCTGCCATGTGTTTTGGACCTTAGTCTCAAAGATGCTACAAGTTCTCTCTTCATACTGACACCTCTTATGATTGTGTCCAGAAATGATGCATAGCTTACATTGTTGGTGGTCTCTCTGTGTATTGATCTCTGTCCTTCTCTCTCTTTCCTGTTTCAGAATCTTCCCCATCGCTCAGACATGTCCAGAGAGCTGGAGATCCTGCCTGGTGTCCTTCCTCAATTTATCAATGGGCTCCCATCAAGAGATCCTTTTCTTTCTCCATCTCTTTTCTTTTTAATCGTTCAGTGACCTGTCTGTAAGCCCACTCTGGCTGTATGCTGAAGCTGGTGGCCTTGGCAGCCTCTCTGGGGGTTGTCATGGGTTTTGCTTTCCGAATGGTCCCTGGGCTTTAATATGCTCTGAGTAACCTTAATCCCCAGCTGATGCAGTTGGGCAACAGGATGCCCTCAGCACTTCAGAACTCAGGTTGACATCTCTCTTTCATTCCTCATCTCCTTATCTTCAAATCTATGCTTGGGGCTACGGGTTTCAAATTCACAAATGCTCAAGATTTGACATTGCAGATTAAATCAAAGAGGACCAGGCGTACTCAGCACTGTTGAAAGCTGAAGAATCCAGGTGTAGCACTTCTTGTTTCTCATATCTCTTACTGCTTTGCTGCTTAGAACCTTCCTTTTGAATTCTCTTGATTTCCTATTAAATCTTAATCTGCATCATAACATTGGAGTACTGGTTTTTATTACCTTCAGTCCATCAGAGTCCATTTCCACGTTTCTTACCATTCAACAAAAGGTAAAGTCCCTGCACCTCACCAGTGATGGCTGTAATGTCAATAAGAGTCTCTTTAGGTTGCAGTTTGTGAAGTGTAATCAACAATCTGAAGCTTCTGAATCCCAGCCTAAAAACATGTGAAGGACATGGGATGGCTCCTTTGAACCTCAGACTTATACCTTACCTTACAGAAAGGTACTGCCAGGTGCGCATATGGGGTGGCATTGATTTTGGGGAGGGCATGTGTTTGAGATGAGGTTCTCCAAGATCCCATTGAGGTTAATATGTCCCTAACCACCTATGGCTGCGAACCCTAGTCTAAAATGTTGGAAAGATGTAAGGGGGGCAGAACAGAGTTTTTGCTCACAGACTTCCAATAAGAAATTAGAAATATGAGAAATAATTGCCTCATTCCCACTTACAGATAAAGAGGTGTGCAATCCGAATCAATGGATCAATTCAACAGCGGAGTGTGATTCCCATTACATTTGCCCCGATCGCATGTTTCCCCTTAAAAAGAACCCAGTTGTGGTTCCCATTCTCCAATGAATTGATTCAAAATAAATCAGTTCCAGACGGCCAAAGGGGAAATTTGAAATGATTCCGATCCACTTGTGGTTCACACTTGCGCGGAATTGATTTATCGAAAAAGAAGCAGAATAAATCAGCATCAAAAAGATGCGGGTTAAATAGGTCTAGAGCATGGCCTCCCCTCTCGGAATGGCTTGAGCAATTCGGATTAAGTGGGAGCCAGGTTCATTTGAGCTGTTTCAATGAGAGGGAAATGGTTTAGAAAATAATACAGAAAAGAGGGAAGGGTCAAGGTGAAGCACACAAGGCTTCGCATTGATGATTTGCCTTGAGAGTTTCAGAAGCAGTGGGAAACAAGGGGAAGAAAGGCTGGAAAAATTCCTGGGCAGCTTTTTGGCATCGGCGATGCTTCCAGGAGATCATTCTTTTCTGAGAGCCTTAGCAGTGGATCCATAACATCATTGATTAGTCATAGTCATTCCAAAGATCAGAAGGGTATTGATTTCTGGTTTCATAGGCCTAGTCGCAAATGTCGTAACACCGGTTGGTATGCCTTGATCCAAGATACTGAGCCTCAGGCCTCCAAAGCCAAAACAATGATGACTAATGCCTCTTGCTAGTCCAATGCCCCCAATGGTGCATGGAGCATTGCCTCCCACAGCAACAGGCTCACAGGTAGGAGAGAGAATGGGCCCTAGGTGGGTGACAACGCAAGCAGGTGGATGAATCAGAACCTCTGATATAGGGATTTGTTTAATGCAGGAAGGTCTGACTCCAGACAGGATGCCAAGATTGCTGGCTGATTCTGTGAAGGCACCACCTCCAAAGC
>NW_024804086.1:0-5949 GCF_019175285.1 Sceloporus undulatus | reverse complement strand
TCTGGGAGGGGCTGGGATGGGGTTCAGAAGAAGGGAGGCCCCCAGTCAAAAGATTTTTGTGACAAATAAAAAGCATCACAGAGGAGAGGGTTCAATAGCATTGGAAACAACATTTTTTGAGGGGAGGAGTTTCCCTGGGGTCCTAGGGGAAGGGGGCTCTGTCCGGGGGGAGAGGGAAGAGCCCAAATCTAGGCCAAAGCCAAGAGGAGGCAGACAGGGACCTCAAAGCAACATTCTGGACCGGCTCTCCGCGAGCAGCGGCGACAGAGAGGAGCAGGGGAAGCAGGGACGCCCTCCTCCAACCCCACCCTCCACGAGTGAGGCGGCGACGCGGAAGTGCAGCGGGGCCATAAAACGCCCCAAAGCCCCAGCCCTACCACCGGCTCTCCGCGAGCAGCGGCGACAGAGAGGAGCAGGGGAAGCAGGGACGCCCTCCTCCAACCCCACCCTCCACGAGTGAGGCGGCGACGCGGAAGAGTAACAGCAACAGAGGAGGACTGGTGATATAAATATATTAAATTAAATTTGGGGGTCCTACTGTTTAAAAAGTTAAACACATCCCCTATACTCTAATGTTGACCAAATAGCTCGCTTAAAAAGGCAAGGCATTAAATTGTGCTTTGAAATTTTTTCAAGCACAATTGTCGCAGTGTGGTTCTGCTGTTGAATGTTTAACAGCGCAACCTCTCTTCCGTAGATAGGGGGAGATCGGAGACGTCCACAACGGGTGCAAGAATTGATAGGAAGTCTGATCCTTTTGCTGGTTGTTTATTTTGAGTGGTAATTTAAAAATTATATTCATAGATTTTAAGATTTAGCATACCCAAGCTGGACAGACCAACCACACTACGATCTGCCAAAGAAGGCATAGCTATGCCCTTGACTGTATTATGTTAGCATTAAGAGTTTAAGATAATTATTTATTTTGAAGCTTAAGAAGAGATCATTCATCAGACCTAGGGGTATTTTGTTAGGGGGGACATCAAAGAAGGAGTAAGTGAGAAAGTTAAAATATTGTGGTAACAATTCAGTGTCATCTTGGGAGGAGGGGGAGAACAAGGGCGCAAGGAAGGGAAAAAAAAAGAGAGTGAGAGAAAGTAAGTAGAGGAAAAATGATCTCAGAAACGAATGTAGACCCAACGACCTCCCAAGATCAACAGATAAATGATTCAACAGAAACCCAAAATTTACAATCTTTATTTTTACAAGAATTCCAGAAGTTGAGAGCTGATATAAGATCAGAAATACGAGCCGAATTGAAATCAGAATTAAAAGAATGGAAAGAGGAAATAAAGAAAGAAATACAAAGAGAGTTACAGGATTTCAAGGACAACATAAGCAATATAACAGGAGAAATTCAAGAAATAAAAGATAAATTACAAAACTTCTCTGGGGCTATGGTAGGTTTAGAAGGAAAAACAGTGGATCTTGAAAAGGTGATTCATCAGGAAGAAAATCAACGAATTACACTTGAATTACGACTTAAAGGGAAAGTTCTTAGAATTAGAGGATTAAAAGAAATTTATAATGAAGACTTAGTAGAAAGAATTATTCCACCATTAGCACACTACATTAATTGGTCTCCAGAACAACTGGACCTTGAAATAGACAAACTTTACAGAGTTAATTCTTGGGTAGCTACAAATAAGAACTTACCAAGGGACATTTTAATTCATTTTGTTCGTGAAAGAGTTCGTGACCTCTTGATAGAGACAAACTACAAAAGAAGTTTATATATAGAAGATCAAGAATTACACTTGTTTAAAGACCTCCCAGTCCAACTGCTAAAGAAAAGAAAAGCATATTCAGACTTAACATTTTTCCTAAGACAGAGTAATATAAAATATAAATGGTCCAAAATAGAAGGCGTTATATTTAACATTGGCTCTAAAAAATATGTGATTGAC
The DNA here is from genome assembly GCF_019175285.1 of Sceloporus undulatus. Lineage (NCBI taxonomy): Eukaryota > Metazoa > Chordata > Lepidosauria > Squamata > Phrynosomatidae > Sceloporus > Sceloporus undulatus. Next base: position 4,042 of record NW_024804086.1, on the reverse strand, counting down.
TCACCGCAGAAAGCAAAAGAATTCCTTGATAAAAATTTGAATAAGGGTAGGAAAGAAAACTCAGAAGAAAAAGCTAAAATAGAAGAAGAAATTAGTAAGGAATCTAGTGGGAAACCCTCTGCCACTCAAAGGAATCTAACGGGAGTAAATCAGAGCAAAAAAGTTAAAAAGAAGATTAATACTCCACAAAGTGAGTCTGAAGAGTCAGAAGAAGGTGAAATAGAGGATAATTCTGAAGATTTGGAATCTGAATCCGAGGACCATTTGCTACGAAATACAAAAGAACGTGAGAAAAATAAAGGCAAAAACAGACACTAGCGAAAAAAATTAGAAGAAAAAAAGGGAAAAGATAAAACATCAAATTTAACTACTCGGGTTAAGGGAAGGAGGGAATAAGGGTTATCTGGAAGGAATCTATTAGGCAATTTATTTTTATTATCTCTTTCCATATTAATAAAATGTCTTGTAAATTACTTTCTTGGAATGTAAACGGGTTAAATTCTAAATTTAAAAGAAGTAAAATTTTTCATTTTCTATATAAACTTAAGGAAGATGTGATATGTTTGCAAGAAACTCATATTAAGGAAAAAGACAGAAAATTTCTAGAAAACCCAAAATTGGGTAAAATGTTTGCAGCAGCCAACAAGAAGTATAAGAAAAAAGGAGTGGTGACGTATGTGAAGAATGATTATAAGGCTAGAGAAATATTTGTAGATACAGATGGCCATTACTTAGCTGTTGAAGTGGAAGTTCAGAAACAAAAAATATTGTTGATAAATATATATGCCCCACAAGAACACAAGTCAAAATTCTTTAAAAAATTGCACCAAAAAATTACTGAATTCGATTATGAAAAACTGATAATAACAGGGGACTGGAATGGGGTTATTAATCCTGATTTAGATAGATCTTCGCAGAGGAAAAAAAAGTATCAAGGTAAACTTCCACAAAGCGCTTTTAAACTAATACAAGAATTAAATTTGGAGGATATGTGGAGAGTAACACATAAGAATAATACGGACTACACTTTTTACTCAGATAGATATAAATCATGGTCCAGAATTGATTTCACGTTGTTATCTAAATTAATGTGTAATGAAATCCAAAAAATAGAAATTTTACCAAAATTGCTGACTGACCACTGTCCTATTGAACTATCTCTATCACAACCAAAAAGAGAGTTCTCGTGGAAATTAAAAGAATACCTCTTAGCAGATGAAGAGGTGGTAAGAAAAATAAAACAACAATTAAAATATTATTTCCAGGAGAACATTTCTGAAGAATTAGAAATGCGGACTGTTTGGGATGCTGGGAAAGCAGTTGCAAGGGGCTTGATAATCCAACAGGAAATTCTAAAAAATAAAGAAAAACGGAAAATTGAGATAGAACTAACAAATAAAATTAAACAAAAAGAAATAGAAATGAAAAGTTCTCCTCAAAACATTCAAATTGCTGAAGAGTGGCAAAAACTAAAATACAAACTAAACCAAAACTTGATAAAAGATCTGTTAAATAAATCTAAACATATTAAACATTATTATTTTGAAAATGCTAACAAAACTGGGAAATGGTTGGTGAAAAAACTTAAGGAAAATAAAGAAAGAAACTCAATAGTTAAACTTACAGTAAACTCCAAGGATTATGTTCAACAGAAAGATCTAAAAGAAATTGCAGCAAACCACTTTGAAAATCAGTTTAAGGCTGAAATAGAAAGTGATAACAGGCATAAAACAATCCTGGAATACTTAAATAAAGATAAGTTTACACCAATTCCAGCTAAATACCTGGAAGAGTTGAATGCCGAGATCACAATACAAGAAATCATTACAGCAATAAATAATTTAAAAGATAACAAAGCCCCTGGTCCAGATGGATTACCTGCGAAATTTTATAAAGTGTTTAAAGAAATCTTAATAGTCCCACTATGCAAAACCTTTCAAGAAATAAAATTAGGAAGATATCCAAACTCATGGGAACAATCTTTAACCACCCTAATACTGAAAGAAGAAAAAGATCCTACGTTGCTAAATAATTATCGCCCTATTGCTTTATTAAATCAAGATTATAAAATCTTTGTTTCGATATTAGCGAATAGATTTAAAAAGATATTAAATAAATGGATTAAAGAAGATCAAACAGGTTTCTTACCAGGAAGATATTTGAAGAATAATATAAGAACTGTTGTTAATATAATTGATTTCTGTGATAAAAATACAAATAGAAAAGTCGGATTGTTCTTTCTTGATATAGAAAAAGCTTTTGATAAGGTACATTGGGACTTTATGAAGGAAGTATTGGCATCAAGTGGAATAAAAGGGGTGTTTTTACAATGGATTAAAATGATATATAATAAGCAAAGCTCCCAATTAATTGTTAACGGAGAAAAGACGAGACAGTATAACATTGGTAGAGGCACAAGACAGGGGTGCCCCCTCTCTCCACTTTTATTTTTAACAGTTATGGAAGTTTTGAACAGAAGAATAAGAGATGAATTAGGAAATCAGGGGATCAAAATTAATAACCAAATATATAATTTATGTGCCTTTGCAGATGACTTGGTAGTTTTTCTAGAAAAGCCACATCAGAATATAAATAAACTTCAAATGATATTAGATCAATTCGGGCAAATATCAGGATGTATGGTCAATAAAAATAAAAGTGGTATTTTGGTTAAAAATTTAAAAAGCCAAGAAATAGCAGAATTAACAAAGAAAACGGAAATCCAAATTGTAAACAAAGTAAAGTATCTGGGAATAATATTAACTGGAAAAAATTCGGATCTCTATGAAAATAACTATATTAAAACTTGGAAGGAGATAAAAAGCGATTTGACGAGATGGAGCAGTCATCAATTATCTTTAATGGGCAGGATTGCATGCATACAAATGAATGTACTTCCTAAAATGTTATTTTTATTTCAAACAATTCCTATAATCTGTAATAAGAAACCGTTTAATATTTGGAATAAAGATATAGCGTGTTTTCTATGGCAAGGGAAAAAACCCAGAATAAAGCTCAAAATAATGTGTGATAATAAAGATAAAGGTGGACTGGGACTACCAAATTTAGAATTATATTTCAAGGCTTGTGCATTTACATGGATTAAAAGAATGGATTACATTAAGAAATAGAAAAATAACTAACTTAGAAAGCTTTAATTTAAAACTAGGTTGGCATGCATATCTGAATTATGATAACTGCAAAGATAAGAAAAGCTTCAATGATCATATTTTCAGAAAACCTTTATTAAATGTTTGGAACACCTATAAAAAATTTTTCTACCAAAAAATTCCTAGATGGCACTCTACACAAGAAGCACTGCACAAAAAGCAAGTCTCAAAGGAACATGACCGGTTAGACTACGAGGCAATACTGATTAAGAAACGAGAAGCAATAAAAATTAAAACATTGGAGGAATTACATAGGGAGGGTTTGGCAATCCACTGGTTTAATTACAGGCAAATTACTGAAGAATTTAAAAAAGATATAGCACAATATGGAATTGAACCAGAATTAAATGAAATCGATAAAATCTGGATGGGGGAAGAAAAACATATGATCTCAAAGGTCTATAAGGTGTTATTGAAAATTGATTTGGAAGACGAAGTTGTTAAGAAAAACATGATCAAGTGGATGCAAAATATGAATAATAATATCCCTATGGAGAATTGGGAGAGATCGTGGATAAATATACAGAAATGCTCAAAATGTACTACTTTAAAAGAAAATTATGTTAAAATGTTTTATAGATGCTACGTGACACCAATCCAACTAGCCAAAATCAAAAGATCTAGAAACAACAAATGTTGGAAATGTAAAAAAAGAACCGGTTCTTTTTATCACATGTGGTGGCAATGTAGAACAATACAAAAATTCTGGAAGAGCATTCATAAACGTATTGTAAAATATATGCAAAAACACATACCTTATACTCCCGAATTACTCCTTTTAAATATAATTGATAATAGTAATCTTAAACTGAACCATGAGGAAACCAGCAAACTAATATATATGATTACAGCTGCCCGTCTGGTATATGCAA
>NW_024804085.1:5008-5950 GCF_019175285.1 Sceloporus undulatus | reverse complement strand
GGAATGGGACTCTGTTTTATAGCAAATCAATCACCCAGGACTCTTTTCCCAGCAGAGAGGGTCCTGTCCTCCTGTAACCTGGGTTTAGCTCCTCCTATTTGCTCCTGTAGGCAGGGACAATAAACAAAAGACCGGCCCCTATATAGGGAGGAGCTAGCCCCCCTGAGCCTCAGTCTTGTTCCTGCCTATGCTCCTAGCAGGATGTTCTCTTCGAGCCAGCGAAGTTTTTCCTTTCTGCGAAAGCGGTTTCAGAGTTTTCTTGGCCTTCCCTTCTTCTCCTCTCCTGCCTTTCCCCCCTTCCTTGGTGGTGGCTATGGCAGAGGACCCTGAGAGCATGGGTGAAGGGCCATCCTTAACCCAGGCTTCCCTAGCTCAGGGTCTGCCAGCTTGACAGAGGGAGCTAGCTTCAGAGGGAGACCCTTTGGGATGTGTTTGCTGTTGCTCTGCAGCTTCTTTACTACAGCCTTGGAAGCATGAAGAAGACTTAAAATGGCAAGGGCTCCCAGGATTGGAGAAAGGTCTTGGCTTTGCCAATGACTCTCCCTTTCCTCCAAAGCTGCCCCCTTTCATGGTGGGAGCACAGGAGATCTCTGCAAACAGCATTGCAGCACATGGGAGCCGTGGGAACAGATGGTGAGGGGTTTCCCCTCCATGTCTCTGTTTCTCCACATCACCTCTGCCCAGCCTGTTTAAGGCCAGGGATCAGTGAGGAAACTGGCCAGAAGTCATGGAAACTTCCTTCCTCAGCATCTCTGCCCAGCCAGAGTTCAGAGGACAGGCCAGCCAAAAGCCATGGCAAAGGATTTCTCTGCATCACCTCTGCCCAGCCTGTTTAAGGCCAGGGATCTGTGAGGAAACTGGCCAGAAGTCATGGAAACTTCCCTCCTCAGCATCTCTGCCCAGCCAGAGTTCAGAGGACAGGCCAGCCAAAAGCCATGGCAA
>NW_024804085.1:0-4998 GCF_019175285.1 Sceloporus undulatus | reverse complement strand
GGATTTCTCTGCATCACCTCTGCACAGCCTGAAATGGCCAAGGTCAGAGAGGCAAGCCAGCCAGAAGTCACAGGAGAACGGTGAGTACCAGGGGCCCTCTCTCTCTCGCCACCAAAGAACCTTTGCCAGATCTAATGCCCTCGCTCAGGGCAGGCATTGCCATGAGGCCTCTGCCATGGCCATTGCAGGCACTATGCCTAGCATAAGGTTTGGGACTCTGCCAGGAGGGCAGATGGGGGCATTAACCCTTGGTCTCCCCCTTCCTTCCCATCTCTGGCCCCAATGGCACCCAGGACCCTAACAGTTGTGGGGGATCCTTTTGCAGACTGGGAAACACATGGTGGTGTTGCCAGGGCTCCTGCACATTCCTTTTGAATTCTTATAATGAGATGGTGTGTAAGGAGGCAGAGGATTCCTCCTCTGTGTTGCACAGACACATGGCTGTAAAGGAAGCTAGAATGGACCCAGCAGGAGCTGAAGCTTCCAACTCTAAAGTGGTCTTTTTTGGCTGCCACAGAGCATCCCACAACAAAGCACGAAGTGGCTTCATGTCCTCCCCAGAGAGACCATGGCCTCGGCCACCCACTTCTAAACAGAGGCTGGAGGGCCATCTATCGGGTATGCTTTGATTGAGAGTTCCTGCATGGCAGAATGGGGTTGGACTGGATGGCCCTTGGGATCTCTTCCAACCCGAGGATTCTTGGAGAGACCACATGGATACAAATCCTCCTGTGTTCCCTCCCCAAAAATTACAACAACAAAAAGGGGTAAACCATTTGTGGATATCATGGGTGGAGAGTTCCCTTCACCCCCCAATTGTTTGGCTGCCCCAAAGCGTGTCACTCTTGAGAGAGCAGCTTGAGTGCTTGGCCTCTCCTTTCCATCAGAGATTATCCTTTCTCAGGGCACAGACTTACCTCAGGTGAATGTAGAGCCATGTCCCACAGCAGTCCCTCTGCCCTTCCCAGCTACCTATGCAAGTGGGAGGGAGTTGAGGACCAAGCTAGCTTCTATCATGCAGCCAGGTTACTATAAAGCCTGCCTGAAATTAAAAGGGCTAAGCTGTAAACCCCAGCTTGAAGTTGGGGCTGTTTTAAACATAAATAAAACAAAGTGCCCTGTGAGTATCAGGGCTACACTACAGGCCATATGCAGCTATCTACCCATGATTAGCAATGGTCTTCAGTCACTGCTAACCCAGGAGCAGTTTCCTCAGTGCCTGGAAGAAGCTACTGCCCAGGCAGCCTCCCTTGATGGGGCAAAGCTTGGAGGGGAGAGCCCCCACAGCAACAGGGCTGGGGGCTCAGATTTACAAGAGATACTGGTTAACCTTTCTGGTGTTCATTTTATTACTGTTAGCACATGAGGTTTGAGTTGTGCTGTTTCTGCTCACCCCCCTCTCCTTTTTCCAGGCCAGAGAAGATGCCTGGAAACTAATTCTTTAAGGGAGGGGCTAGCCATAAAAGCCACATGATGACTTTTCTTGCCTCCTCATGGGCCTCCATCACTGTCTCCATTAGGTCCAGAGCCTTTTTTGCCTTAGGTGGAACAGCCAAAGACATAGGATGAGCACATGGTTCTACCTCCTTTGTACAAACTGTTGTCAGCCATAGCACTTCTCATTAAGAGCATAAGCTTTAACAATACAGATTCATTTAAATGCTTATAAACAGGGTGACTCAAGCAAGGATAAGGTCTCTGGTCACTCAGCAAACCTCTAATGCTTACATGCATTGAGGATCTTTGGTAAAAACATCTCATATGAGGTGAGAGATATATTGGATTAAGGTGACCAACCAAACTCCATTTTAGTGGCAAAAGGATTATGTTCCTGTTATAAAACAGTGCACCTCAGTCAGCTAGCCTCAAAAGATGTGGCTCCCCTTGCCTTCCCTTCTTTCTTGGAGAGATGTCTGTTAAAGGGAAGAAACTAAAGAAACAAAACAAAAAACAACAACACAGTTTCTTCCATGAGATGGTTCTCACTAATACAGGGGGTTAAGAAAAACTCTTTATCAAAAACAAACAGGCAAACAGACTCCATGGGGGGAGAAACCCCCCTTCCTCCATGAGTGTTTTAAAACAATATAGTCAGTTTTTTCTGCTAAGAGGTTGCTTCAAATCCTATTCAGACATCCTGCAGAGCCCTGAGGACTCTGCCACAAAGACCACAATTGCCTCTTACCTTGTCTAGATAGTTACATTTTAAATAAGAATGCCTGCTGATGGGCTTGCCATTCAACTGCTCCCTGCCCTGGATAGGCCTATTATAACAAGGTCTATCTTGCATATGATGAATTGGGCTCAAGGCCATGAAGGTTCAGGCTGCCAATCTCTTTCTTTTAGTGGTCTCAGGAAGCTACAAATTCCTTTGCATATTGTTGGGCATGCTTTGATTGTGATTTCCTGCATGGCAAGGGGTTGGACTTGATGGTCCTTGTGGTCTCATCCAACTCCATGATTCTATGGTTTTATGGTCATAAGGTTAGCTGCTGTATGGGTGAGTGTCTTATCCCTGATTGGGTTTTCATGGCATGGTCTGGTCCAAACAACACCATTGTTTACTACCTTTGGGGCTGGAAAAACGGATTTCCTAGTGCCTATGCCTTGTTTTCTGCTAGCGAAAACGCTCAGATTTAATATACCATACAGCTCCATATAGAGACTTACACCAGCCACCTATATGCCCACAGCTTGTAAATATGTGTGTATATATATATATATATATATATATATATATATATCCCAAAAAACAAACAAAAATACGACACAGCAAACTATGATTTTACTATTTATATAGGAGACTCCCTTTTACTATGTGATTATATTTTATGTGCCTTGAGCTTCCATGGCTTTGGTATCCATGCAAAGTCCTAAATCCAACTCCAGTACATATTGAGGGCCCACTATACTATTTTAAATTTAGGTTTGTGTTCCTTTGACAGATCCCTTTTGTGGAGAAAACTCTCTCCTCAAAATTAGATACCAGAGGGCTATCCTTGCCAAGCCCCCTGTTCCCATTTCATGTCTCCTTAATCAGCAGTTCATTTAGCCGCGAGACCCCTCAGCCTTCATACAGGTTGAGGATAGCCTGCTACATGGAGTTGGGGTGATTTTTGAAGCCTCTAGACTAGTTCATCCTCAGATGAAATCAGACTTAATTCTGACCACATGCCCTGTTAACACAGAGTGCATCTATGCTTCTGCATGGACTCACCAATGTCTGCGAGGTAAAGGTTAATCCAGTGTCTTCTTTGCCTAACCATGGGATTAGTCTTATTTTACACAGGTTCACAGATGTTCCAGTAAAGAACTGCACATTGTTTTGAAATTTTAATTGGAAGTCAGACATTAACATTCCTCTTTCAGAATGGTAAGTCTTAATTACTACAAATGAAATCACCTTAATATCACCTTCATTGCTATAAACAGTTGACAAGGTGATCAGTGGTAGGCTGGAAGCTGCCATAGGTCCAGATTAGATCAGATTCTATTCTAATTAATCACATAATCCACTGCTTGGGCAAGTTCTCATCAACTGCTTCAGGTTTTCAGCGGCTGACCTGCTATAGTCCATCCAAGATGACATTAAGAAGGGACTTGACCCAACATGGTTATAAGGCAGGTGTCTGCCATCATGTCGTTTCTGCTCCATGCGAGAGCAGCTAGAATGGCAGCCATCCTCACATTAAGAGGCTGTTGAGGGGAGTTTTCCAACAGGGCCTGCCCACCAGACATCGTTTTCCATCTTGGGATGTGAACACGGTCTTAGAGGCTCTGACGGTTGGGCCGATCAAGTCCCTTTGGGAGGCCTTCCTCAAACACCTCTCCCTCAAGGTCATCTTCCTCGTGGCCATTCCCTCCGCCAGATGGGTGTCAGAGCTGGGGCCCTGTCGGTACGTAAAGACTTGTGTATTTTTAGGCCTGTCTCAGTGTGCCTTCGTCCAGACCCTACCTTCGTGCCTGGGGTCAACTCAGCCTTTCAGGGGTCACAGGACATTCTCCTGCCTTCATTCTGCCCCGATCCTAAGAAGGACTTGGAAAAGACCTGGCACACATTGGATGTGTGCAGAGCCCTCAAAATCTACATCAAGAGGACTTCAACCTTAGGTCATCTGAGATGTCCCTTTCCTTTCGCCTGGGCTCTTTGGGGTGCAAGATACCAGTCTCGACTCTGAGTAAGTGAATCAGGTCTTGAATTCAAAAGAGCTACTGAACTCTTGACCTCACTCCACCCGAGGGATTGATGGTGCACTCAACCAGGAGTGCATCTACCCCTGCGGCCTTGGCCACTAGCGCCTCCCTGTCAGATATTTGCAGGGTGGCCACGTGGAAGTCGCCTTCGACCTTCATAAGACATTAAAAACTGGACGTGTCTCAGTCCGCAGGGGCGTCATTTGAAAGGAGGTTCCTCCAACAGATTGGGTCGGGGGCCACAGTCTCCTAGCAGCACCTCCCTCCCAGTTCGAGAGGGCTTTTGTAAATCCCAGGTTACAGGAGGACAGGACCCTCTCTGCTGGGAAAAGGAACGTTGGGTACTTACCGTGACACGTTCATTTCCTGCAGAGAAGGGTCCTGGCATCCTGCCCACCCGGGTGCTGCCTGTGGCCTCCGACCCTGCCTGCCTGTTGGTGGACCTGCCTTGTTCTTCTTCTTGTTGCTGGATTGGTTTTTCTGAGTTCTTGTTTGTTCTTGGACTAGTTTTTTTCTAAGGTGTTCTAGTTAACCCTTAGCTGAGGTTACTGAAGTTCAGTTCCTTGATTACCTTACTAGTCGCTTGGCTTGTTATTGACTGAGGCTCAGGGGGGCTAGCTCCTCCCTATATAGGGGCCGGTCTTTTGTTTATTGTCCCTGCCTACAGGAGCAAATAGGAGGAGCTAAACCCAGGTTACAGGATGCCAGGACCCTTCTCTGCAGGAAATGAACGTGTCACGGTAAGTACCCAACGTTCCTTTTTGCTTGGCTCAACAGAAAAAGAAGCTCTCTCCCCACTGCATG
>NW_024804084.1:0-5951 GCF_019175285.1 Sceloporus undulatus | reverse complement strand
TTTTTTAATAATTTGAAAACATTTACATTAAAATATACCAGCTTTTAAAAAAGATTTTTAAAATTTTACAATAGTTAATCATCCATTATTTTCAGATGGTGTTGTTGTCTTTCATAGTATAAACTGCCTTGTTCCCAAGTTGGTAGCAAGGCATGATGTTGTTGTGGTTTAAATGACCTCTGTGCATGACTGGGACACACAACAGAAACAACAACATATATATATATATATATATAGAGAGAGAGAGAGAGAGAGAGAGAGAATCATAATATAAAATCATTTCTCTCTGTGTATACATAAAAAATCATAAAATACAATTATGATTTTGTGTGTGTGTGTGTATAATCATAATATAAAATCATCTATCTAACCCTAACCCCAAGCCAATAGCATCTGGGATCCAAATTTGAGTAGCAAAGAATGACCACCACTAAAGCTTTGGGTGAAAACCTAAGCTTCCCTGTTCTTGTTCTATGGGAAGTGTAAGCCATTATCACATAACACCAGGTCCCTTGAGATGGCTTGGGCCATAATATGTTTTTCAGCTCTGGTGAAGGAGGATGAAGGTGAGTGGTGAATAAAAGGAAAACACTGCCCAGCACATACAGGGCCTGCCATCTTCACGTAAGTGACGCGCAGTGTACAAACATCACGGTGCATCACATACGTCACCAGCACACCAATGGTACACTCATGACATGCGCTTGGCACCTAAAAAAGAACCTGCTTTTCACACTTTCCTTTTACTCTGGAGGGACGCCTCGCGGTTTGGCTGCTGCAGCGTCCCTCTGGAGCTAAAAGCAGAGGCTCCAGTCTGCCATTTTTGGGTGGTCTGTCGATTCCCATAGAATCATAAAGTTCCTTCTAATACAGGTTGGCAGCTCATCTTCACCCTTCCAGACAGAGGTCTTTCCTAGCTCTTACTACAGACTTTCTAACACAAATGTAACACTTATCATGAATCCATTAATTAATTAACATGTATGACAATGCCTTTAGCATCCAGTATGTAGAGAGACCTTGTAGCACCTTAGAGATGAAAGAGGTCAGCAGCGTGAAACTTCATAGACTGAAGACTATTCTTCTAAATGAATCTGAAGAAAAAGACTTAAGTCTACGAAAAGACATGTTGGAAACTTCTTTCTTTAGTTAGCCTCAAAGATGCAACAAAATCTGTCTGCGTACTGAATGTACAGACTAACATCTTTGAATTTTGGCAACCAGGGGAAGTTAATATTAGTTCCAAAGCAGGACTATAATGTTCCCAGGTAAAAAGCCATTAAATCATCACTATGATCTACGAAGCTGAATATTACATGGGGTGTTCATGGGGTGAGACACCGGTTGCCCAGTCAGGCAGTGGAAGGACCTGTTTGGAGAGTCTCTGAGGGCAGGAGTCTGGCACAGTCCCCCCAAATTTTATAAAAGAAGACCAGAGTCAAGCCTTTTCCAAGAGCTCCTCTCGACTTCTTCCAAAGACTCCTCTGAGAATTCGGTAAGTGAGCAGAAAGAAGGCTATTCCTTCTCTTTGCTTCATTTGAACTTTGTGTGTATGCTGTTCTCTCTCTCTCTCTCTCTCTTTACATCCTTCAGTTAAGATGATTTTGTGTATTTATAATACATGGCATTTTTGTTATAGTCCTTAGGAAAGTCTTGAGCTCTTCCAATCATACAATGGGAATTCTGTAATCCTGAAAAAATACTTTAAGAAGGCCAGTGTTCAATTGTAAATGTGTGTTTGTAGAGATATGAGGAAAGAAGGGTTTATTAAGCACCTTGTTCCCACTACGTTTAAATCTGGATCAGGATCCAGGTTAAAGGGGCATGGATCCCACTGAATCTGATTTCAGAAATTGATTCAGAAAAGGGGACCATGCTTTTTGCCAATTTTTGCCCATTTAACCCGCGTCAAAAAGATGCTGGGAAAATGGGGTGTTTTTTGGGCTGAATTGATTTATTTATAAAAGTTTTTTTAATCATTTGAAAACACTGATATTAAAATATGACAGCTTTTTAAAAAAGATTTTAAAAGTTTTACAATACTTTATAATCTGTTATTTTGAGATGGTTTTGCTGTCATTCACATTATAAACTGCCTTGTTCCCAAGTTGGTAGCAAGGCAGGATGTTGTTGTGGTTTAAATGACCTCTGTGCAAAAAGAAATTTGCATTGACTATTTTAAGGAATATTGTAATACTACCTTTCTCCTCACAAAGATTCCTGACCTCTGTCAATATATGCAATATACTTTGTGAGGAGAAAGGAAGAATTACAAATACTGAAAATCTTACCTTGTTTAAAAAATATGTGAGAAGTAATCTCTGCTACTCTGCAGAGTCAAATGTAAAATATTATTCAACTTCATGGACTGCTAATGTATACAGTTAGAGACAATCGGAAACAGAAAATCGCAACAGCAACTGAATGGTATGGGCATCCTAATATAAGAGTAGAACAGCAGTGATGTCCCAATGTTATCAGTTGCATTTTGGAAACGCACCAAGTTCAACCAGAAGAAGGAAGTCCCAAGAGAAGGTCCGATGTGAAGGACATCAAAAGCTTCTCTGATGTTTAATCCAGTTGGCTCTCCTTCGTTCCTCTGTTGACTGTGTCCAGGAATGATGTTGAGAGGTTGCCTTGTTATGGTCTCATTGTGTACTGATCTCTCCCTCTCTATCTCTCGCTTCTTTCAGACTCTGCCCAGTCTCCAAGACATGTCTTTCTCTCTGACATCCTACACTATTCCATCTTCCACATGCATCCCAGTGTTTGGCCTCGGATCTGCAGACCTTGATGGTAGCAGTTATGGAGGTGTCCCAGGAGTCCTTGGCTTCTCTGGTTTGGTTGGAAGAAGCACAACCTCCGCAGAGATGGTTACCTTGCCTGGGGTCGCTTCTCAATGTATGAGTCAGATCCAGCCATTAGAAGTTGTGCTCCAACCACCCCCCTTTTTCAGTTATTATTTCAAGAAGAATCCTACCATTGTAGGTGATCCACCTTTGAGCCCACTTGTGTTGAAAGCAGCCCTTCCTCTGGCGTTAGTTGGCAGATCCTCTTGGGGTCAATTTGGGACTTGCTTTCAGAGGGGTTCCTTGGTGTCCTATTAAACCTAAATCATATGCATCATAACCCATGAGTGGTGATTTTCTTTGTCAAAGAGTCCATTGCCAACTTGCTTACAGATAGTCAGAACATAAATTGCCTCTCCATCTGGGCAGCAGTGGTTCTTATACCAACAGGAGTCACTGGGGTCATAGTCTGAGCTTTTAAACAAGGATCCAAAGTGCCAAACTCTTCCGTCAAATTAAGACTATCATGTTGGATAGCATTACATGTCAGACTAAATGCCATCCTCAATGGATCTCTCTACATTGGTGGGGTATTGATTTTGGGGGATGTGATCAAACAATCCAGTATGCCAGTTGCAGGAATGTACCCCCAAATTCCTACAGTTCTCCATTCTGGCCTAAGGCTGGATCCGCACTGCAGAAATAATCCCGGTTAACACTACTTTAACTGCCATGGCTCAGTGCTACCGAATGCTGGGAGTTACAGTTGTGTGAGACACGTAGCCTTCTCTATCAGAGAGCTCTGGTGCCACGACAAAGTAAAAATTCAAGGATATCAAAGCATTGATTGATTGATTGATTGGTTTGATATGATTTATTATGGCAAATAGCCAGCGTAGTAAAAAATAAACAGATTGATTTACGAAAATTGATTTACCAAAAATAAGAATGCTATCTGCAATGCCTCTATAAAGTCTCAACAACTATGAAGGGAAGTGTTTAAACAGATTATAGTTTAATAATATTTTGCCATGAAGCAGCTTTTCATCCTTTTTGAGTAAAGCTAATAAAGGCCTATGAGGGAGCTCTTTGTTGTGAAGACCAATGTCAGAAATCACAAATGGATAGCATTCTTATTTTAAAAGATGTATTTTACAAGTTGTCTTGCAATGTATATTTTTTGCCTTTTAATATCATTCTGGTAATTTTTGTACATAAATCTGTGTGGTTTTTTTTTTTTTTTTACTATGCTGGCTATGTGCCGTAATAGATCAAACCTATCAATAGCATTGAGCCATGGCAGTTAAACTCGCGACAACCTGGACCTTCTCTTTCTCTGCAGTGCGGATGCAGCCCAAGGGATGCACAGGGATTTCTTGGTTTGCTTTCACATGGCAGTCTTTATCCAAATATCTAAGAGCCAGCATGGCATCGTGATTCGAGGGTTGAATGGTGGGTTCAGTTCCCAATTTGGTCATGAAACCCACATGTTCTCAGCCTCAGGAAGGCAATGGCAAACCTCATTTGAGCAAGTCTTGCCAAGAAAACCTCGGGATAGTGTCACATTAGGGTCTCTGTAAGTTGAAGGGACACGATATTCAAACTCTAGAGGATATGGAGGACCCACAATATATATATATATTCCAAAAAGCATTGAATGTTATCACTTTGTAGAAGGAACTCCACTGGCCTAGCCCACTGTATTGAAAGGGACTTGAGCATTCATGGATGTTGGGATCTGTGAATAGCCCTTCAACCAACCCTCAGCCAAGGATCCCAAGGAGCTATGATACTTGGTTGGATTGCAGCTCCCAGCAGCCTGAGCTTGGGAGGCTAGGGACTGCAATCTAAGCCTAGGCCATAGGGCCCCTCTGATGAGGAAACTGAAGCAAAAAACCCTTGTACTCCCCCATTTTATTGAATGGGGCTAGAGCATCCCTGGATGTTGGGATCCATCAGCGGTCCTGGAAGCAAACCAATGATAATCAGTTGGACTGTGTGTGTGTGTGTGTGTGTGTGTGTGTTCCAAAAAGCCAACTCTGAATTTTATCATTTTATATAAGGGGCACCATTGACTAATGGCATTGAATGGGGCTGGAGCATCCATGGATGTTGGGATCCATGAGGGGTTCTGGAAGCAATTCTACGGTACTTGGTTGGATTACAACTCCCAGCAGCCTGAGCCAGACAGGCCAACCAGGGATGTTGGGAACTGTAGTCCAACCCTAAACCATAGGGCCCCCCTCTCCTTCAGGAAACTGAAGGAGAAACCTTTGTACTCCACCATTGTATTCTATGGTACTGGAGCATCCCTGGATGTTGGGATCCATGAGGGGCCCTGGAACCAAATCCCAGACAAGGATACCAAGGGGCTATGATACTTGGTTGGATTTCAACTTCCAGCAGCCTCAGCCAGCCAAGAAGGGATGCTGGGAAGTGCAGTCTAATCATAGGACTGGAGCATCTCTGGATGTTGGGATCTGCAGAGGGTCCTGGAGCCCAGCTGCAGCCAAGAGTCCCAAGGGCCCACTCTCTAGGGAAAGATGGGGGGGGGATAGGGTCCAAGGAACTATCCTTCTGACCAAAGGTCCAAAGGGACCCAAGGGCTGAGGCCTGCCAACTGGTTCTTCTCTCTGGAAATCCCTCTCCAGTCAGATTTCATCTAGATTTCTTTGCTGTCCTTTGGGTCAAACCCATCCCAGTGGGTTTCTTGAGTCCCTAAGGAAAGCGTATCACTGTGGGATTGTGGAGAGCAGGATTCAGATCCTGGCTCAGCCCTGTGTTGGCCTGGGACAAGTCACACTCTCTCAGCCTCAGAGGGAGGCAAAGGCAAAGAACAAAAAACCCTGAACCAACAAAAGTCCCATGACTGGGATACTCTCCATGACTTGGAACAGACAAAAAGACACACAATAACACACACACGTAGAGAGAGAGAGAGAAAATAATAATATAAAATCCTCTCTCTCTCTCTCTCTCTCTCTCTATCTATCTATCTATCTATATAAAACCATAACATAAAATCATCTATCTAACCCTAACCCCAAGTCAATAGCATCTAGGATCCAAATTTGGGTACCAAAGAATGACCACCTGTGATGATTCCTTGAGAGCAATGGCCCTGTGCGTGGCCCTTACTCCCAGGGAGTCCCTTTAAAAAAA
>NW_024804083.1:0-5951 GCF_019175285.1 Sceloporus undulatus | reverse complement strand
ACCTAAAAACTATGGTGCATGCGCTGATAACTTCACGTCTTGACTTCTGTAATGTGCTCTACATAGGGCTACCCTTGTATCAAGTCTGGAAACTTCAACTAATCCAAAATATGGCAGCCAGAATGGTTACTGGAAGATCTAGAGGTGACCATATCACACCTATACTAACGTCTCTTCACTGGCTGCTCTATCATTTCCGGGGACAGTACAAGGTGATAGTTATAACCTTTAAAGCCCTTCATGGCTTGGGTCCAGCTTACTTACGGGATCTCCTTCTCCCATACAATCTGCCCCTCACATTCAGGTCCTCTAGTAAAAGCTTACTGCAGCCAACCATAACAAGGCTCTCTGCAGTTACTCTGAGGACCTTCTCTTCTGCCGCTCCCAGTTTATGGAATAGCCTGCGGAAGAGGTCTGCTATATCACCCGTCTTTAAGGCTTTAAAAAGGCGATCAAGACATATATCTTCCGGCAGGCCTTTCCAGATTAACATTACAGCAATCTCCAATTAATTTAATAAATGGCTCAACAACTGTTCTAACTGCCTCTGCTCTATTTTTAATAATTGTTTTAATAATTGTTTAAGAATTTAATTGTATTTTAAGGTGGATGGGAGGAATTGGGAGGGTTTTGGATGCAATAATGGTAAGTTGCTATTGCATTTTACTGATTCTTTTGATCTGTTTGGAGAAGCGCGATATAAATAATAATAATAATACAATGATAAATAAGCAATGCAATATGATTAAATTAAAAACGTTAGAAGAAATAAGAGAAGAAGGTAAACAATGTCATTGGCTTATTTTCAGGCAAATAAGAGAGAGGTTTTTGTTGGATATGTAAACATATGGAATCGAAATAATTAGTACAGAAATACTAGGAAATGTGTTTGCTATTGGGAAAGGTCCACTTGTGGGGAGATTGTATACAATCCTGTTAAAACATTTTATGGAATCTGAGGTGGTTAAAGAAAACATGGTTCAATGGCCAAGAAATCTAGGACACAATATTGAGATGGAAGAATGAGAGTTAACTTGGAAAAGGAGGATAAAACATAGCTTCCCATGCCCTAAGTGAAAACTACTACAAAGTATTTTTATCTAGTACTGTATTTGAAACCTGAAAAAATACATTAAATATCTAAGACTTGTTCTGATGGGTGCTGGATGTGCGGAAATGAAAAGGGCACATTTTTCCATCTCTGCTGGTGCTGTGTCAAAGAAAGAATACTGGAATAGGGTACATTATATAATAAGACTGGTAGAATGGGACAAAGTGATAGATTAGATCAAAATGATGGAAGATTTAAGGGGATTTATAGAATCATAGAGTTAGAAGAGACCCCAAAGGCCATCCAGTCCAACCACATTCTGCCATGCAGGAACTCTCAATCAAATCATCCCTGACAGATGGCCACCAAGCCTCTGTTTGAAGACATCCAAGGAAGGAGATTCCACTATACTCCAAGGAAGGAGTGTGTTCTACTATTGGACAGACCTTACTGTCAGAAAGTTCCTCCTAATGTTGAGCTGGAATCCCTTTTCCTGGAGCTTGCATCCATTATTCTTGGTCCTGTTCTCTGGAGCAGCAGAAAACAAGCTTGCTCCATCGTCAATATGACATCCCTTCAAGTCTTTAAACAGGGCTATCATATCACCTCTTAACTTCTAACTATACTTCTATTGATGCAGCCTAAAATTGCATTTGCCTTTTTAGCTGCCATATCACACTGTCGACTCGCATTCAACTTGTTGTCTACTTGGACTCCTAGATCTGACCTGACTTGCCTTGTAAAATTCATTGCATGGCTCTCACTAGAGACAAAGCTCTGTGTCCCACTGTATCCAACCCCTTTAGTGGCTTCCATCTTAGTGGGACAGTGAATCCATGTTGGTTTTAATCATGACTGTCCAAGGCATTGAATTTATTGGGGGGAAGAGAGTTCAGCAAAAAGTTTGGGGTGGATTTAATGTTCCCCTGCCCTGACCTCCATTACTTTAAGGATAAATTCTCAGTGGGGAGGAATAACTAACTCTCTTCTCAAGACAGCCAGATGCGAACACGCTGCCCAACTCTAAAACACATGGAAAGTGCATAGGCTTCTTCTGTACCTTCTCGGTTAGTTCCAGGTCGTCATCTGATTCTATGAGATCCATGTTCCTGTAGCCAGTAAGATCCCAGCGGCAAATGGGAGTCATCCTCCAATCCGCATTCAACATCCAAATGGGCTGCTTTGACTCCGTAGGTCAGAGAAAACCTGTCCATTTGAACAAAGAGTAGAAAGATGAGGTGGTGCCCCTTTTCCATCTTGCGTCTTTTCTCCTAAGGCCAAGAACCTATTGCATAAAAGGGTCCCAGACTCACTTGGCTCCCTTCCTCTGGATCAGAAAGAATTGCCTGGTTCACGATCGCCGTCTCTTCTTCATTTCGCATGATGCCTTTGTCATCCATCTTAAGGCCAGACAATTTTGTGGAGAGACCTTTCTTCTTTCCAAGTCCTTTGTCTGGAGAAGATTTTTTTTTTAAAGTATAAGAACAGTCTAACAAATAAATACAATTTTACCTGAGCAAATTAAGTGAAACTCAGAAGAAGCATCATAGGATCTATCAGGCAGAACTCTCTTCATGCATGTAAACCTTTAACAGGTTCGCTAGTGGTCAAGTTGAAAGCAGTTCTTCATTTGTCTGTGTTCAAAGGAGGTTTGTCATAGGCCACCTCCACCATTTAAATGTGGATGAAAAAGCCCACCAGCCTCTATGCCTAGGAAAAGAAATTGAGGGCACCTTCCTGGTAGGATTTTTCTTGAACTGCCTCCCAAATAATATGTCTTCTGTGAAAGATTACAAGCCTTGTGTTTTCTAAGGAGCAAATCTGTCTCTAAGCCTGGCCATGAAAGAGGTTCATACATTTCTAAATGGGGTTGAGAAAGTGGAAGGAGACACAGTTTTCTCCTTGTCTCTTCTTGCTTGATCTTGGGGTCATTTAGTAGAGATGGGAAATTCAGGACAGACAACAGCAAAACAAAAACCACATTTCACACAGTTCATGTAAACTTTGACAGAGTGTGACTTCCATATTATTGGGGCATTGAATTTCCTCCAGGTTTCATCCATGGGGCTGGAGCCCATTTCCAAAACAGAGTCAGCACCAGAGAGAGCTAAGACTAAAAGACAGAGCAGATTCACCAACCCACTAACATGGAAGTCTCCATTCACTACTGTCTGTGTGATACAACTCCAAGTCATTGTCCTCCAATGTCCTCTTTCCCACCCAGTTAACATTTGTAGATTATCCCTTGCAGATCTTGTAGAACGAACTTCCAACTGAAGGAACAGCAGTATCCTTATTTTACTAGCATGTGTTCTTTTTAAAGAAATGCTTTTGTTCAATCTTTATTTTGTATCCTAATCCACCTTGAGACCCATCCATGGGAGAAAGGTGGGATGAAATGTAATAAATAACACAACCATACAGTCCAAAGAACGTACAACAGGAATGAATGAATAAGAAGGATGCTTTCAGGTGAGACCAACCAGTCCAACTTGTGATGCCTTCTCAAAGCAGGAGCAGCTTCCACTGTAAGAAAGACAGTACTCAAAACACTAACATAAAA
Source organism: Sceloporus undulatus (assembly GCF_019175285.1). Taxonomy (NCBI): domain Eukaryota; kingdom Metazoa; phylum Chordata; class Lepidosauria; order Squamata; family Phrynosomatidae; genus Sceloporus; species Sceloporus undulatus. The sequence goes on along the minus strand of NW_024804083.1, from coordinate 2,337 downwards.
AAGGAAACAGGCAAACTAACCCAGAGAAATGCTCTTGTCCTGAGGTCTCTCCTCCTTCTCTCGGCCTCAACTGACTCAACTCCCACCTTGGCCAAGATTCTCAGTTCTTTCCAGGGAAACCAACCAAAGAAACACATTCTCCTTGGTTCCATCTGACCACTTCTCCATGAGCCGAGTTACATGGGTTACATTTCTCTTAATAGGATGATTTCAACTGCTTTTTAACATTTCACAGTCAGATCTCAGTATCCACAGATTCTGCATCTCAATATATCCCCAAAAAGCCAACCTTGATTTTGCCATTTTATGTAAGGCACATCATACTACAACCCCATTGTTTGTAATAGGACTTGAACATCCACGGATTTTGGTTACTTTGTGGGGTCCTGAAACCAAACCTCAGCAGATACTGAGGTCAAACTGTAAATAATCTTCAAATTCTTTTTATTTTCAGAATAAACAACCATAAAATCAATAAAATTACAATTCAAACATACATCACACTTATTCTTTTTTTTGTTCTTATTATCACCATCTACTTCTTCCACTCCTCTCCCTTCCTCCTCCTTCAGCCCCTAAACAGCCCGGCTGCCAAGGTATCTTTTCCCTTCTTCTTCCACCGTTCCCATATGCCTCTCCCCCCTGGGGACATGTCTGCCACCCAAAGCTCACAAACCAGTCAGTTAATAGCCTTCACAACTGCTTCCCTTCCCTGAAGCCGTTCTAGGCCTCACTATCCTTACCAACTACATAAAACTACTAGCATTTAAACTACTAACAATTCTACATCTTTCCTCTTTCCTACCTCCTCTATTCTTTAAACCGCATGTCATCCTACCTTCCTACTACCTTCTTTCTCATTCTTTCCACCTCTCTCCGCCTTTCTCTCTCTCTCCTTCACAACTGTACCACTCTCTTACTCATCATTCCACTCTACTCAACTCTATCCTTCTACACATACACATACTTTCAATTACACACATAACTCTCTTTTTACCACCTCTATCTTCTTTCTCCTTTTCTTTCTCAATTCTAGAAGAATAGGTAGAAGATCTCATTTCAGCTTCCTCACTTCTAATTTATTCTATACTTTACCATGTATCACAACTTTCCTTTCTTTCTCTATTTCATATTTACTTTACTACTACACTTCTATCCTGTTACTCAGTTTACGTTCTTCTACTCTATCCAAAGTTCAGTTAATACACAGAGAAGAATCTACAATGTCATCTCCTTCTATCTCCTTTGAAGGCTGACTGATGCATTTCTGCATCATTATATACAACAGTGATGGCTCCACTCCACTCTTATGCCCTCTAACTCTGGCTGAATATAATAATAATAATAATAATAATTATTATTATCATTATTATTATTTATTTGGATCCCGCCTTTTCCTGAAGGAATCAAGGCAGGTTACAAGAAAGTGTAATAAAATACAATATATGTAAAATATACACATAAATTAATAGCCAAACCATAACCCTCCCTCCTGCACCCCAGTCCCAGTTATAAAAGCAAATTATGGGCCTGAACAGACAGGCCAAAATAAAGCTGTTTCGAGTCACGTTGGAGGTATGCTGTTCAGATGACACATGCATCATTTAAATAGCATACTTCCAAAGTGGCCCGAAGCAGCTTTATTTTGGCCTGTCTGTATGGGCTCTAAGGCGCATTACACACCGCCATAAGGGACGTCCTCAGGACGTTCCAGTTTGAAAAAGGGGTGTCTCTTCTAGACGCCCCTATTATTATATTATTACTCCTATTACGGACAGAGTCCGTAACCAATGGCGGCAGCCGTTCCACACGGCCGCCGCCATTTTGACGTAGCAGACACTCTGCGTCCGCATATTGCAGCCCGGAAGTGACGCTGCAAGTGCGCGCTTTGGCACTTGCGGCATCTCTTCCGGGTTTCTGGAAGGAGCGCGATTTTCACGCCCCTTCTTTGCAGCGCGGAGGAGTCACGCGGTTTGGCTGCTGCGACTCCTCCGCGCTGCAATCGGCAGCGGCCCGAGACTACCCCTTTTGGGCAGTCTGTAACGGACCTAAGTAAGATAAATTACAACACAGATAGGAAAAAGAAAAAAGGGGCTAAAATTAGGATGGTGATGTGATGGATCTCTTCTGGCAGGTCATTCCAAAGCCTAGGAGTGGCAGAAGAAAAGGTCCTCTGGGTTGTTGTAGCCAATCTAGTCTTCTTAGGCTTTAGGAGACTTTTTACAGTGCAGGGAGGATTGTGTGGAAGAAGGCACTCCCACAAGTAGTCAGAACCCAAGCCATGTAGGGCCTTAAAGGTTACAACCAACACCTTGTATCTTGCCCAGACACTAATGG
>NW_024804082.1:0-5955 GCF_019175285.1 Sceloporus undulatus | reverse complement strand
ACAGAAAGCTGCTATGTCTGAAAGGGATCTAGAAGTCCTGGTAGACTACAACTTGAAACTGGCTCAACAGTTTGATGCAGCAGCTAAAAAGGCCAATGTGATTCTAGGCTACATAAATATGGGTATAGTGTTATGGCAGGGGTTGGACTGGATGGCCTTTCTAGTTTCTTTCAACTCTTTGATTCTGTGTTATAGATGAGGGGAAGTAATAGTGCAATTCTGTTCTACTTTGGTCAGACCCTCACTTGCAATACTGTGTCCATTTCTGGTCACCACAATTCAAAAAGGATGTTGAGAAGCTGGAGTTTATCCAAAGGAGAGCAATAAAAATGGTGAAGGGTTTGGAAACCATCAAGTCCTATGAGGAGTGGTTTAGGGATCTGGGAATGTTTTGCCTGGAGAAGAGAAGGTTAAGAGTGGATAGCCCTGTTCAAATATTTGAAGAGATACTGAGGATGGAGCAAGCTTGCTTTCTGCTGCTCTAGAGCAAAGGACACGGAACAATGGACGCAAGCCACAGGGAAAGATATTCCACCAAAACATTAGGAGGAACTTCCTGACAGTAAGAGCTATTCAACAGTGGAATATACTCCCTCAGAGCATGGTGGCATCTCATTATTGTTGTTGTTGTTGTTGTTGTTGTTGTTGTTATTAATTTCTAAAGCGCTCCTTCTTTAAAGGTCTTTGAAGGACTGTAAACAAAGGCTAGGTGGCCATCTGCTGGTAATGCTTTCAATGTGTATTCCGTCATGGCAAGGGGCTGAACTAGATGGTCTTTTTATCTGTTTAACGTCTTTGATTCTATAATTCTAAAGTGGAATCATAGTGCCATGATAATGTAGAATGAAAGGGCCCTCAGTCTTCATAGTAAGGGCAATGAATTCAGCTTCCTTACCCACAGAGGCCACATTCTCGTAATTCTCCATCATCACATCCTTGTACATAAGTCTCTGCTTCTTCGTCAGCAGTTTCCATTCCTCCTCAGTGAAATATACCGCCACATCTGCAAAGGTCACCTGCAATAGAAAATAGCCCTCATCCAGACAATGACTAATAAAAGGGGAGGGAGAAGCACATGATGCATCCCAAAAATTATTTGATCACCTCAGAATTTAGTCCAGGAAATAAACTTTAAATTCTGTTAGCAAGAAAAAAGCTACTGCCTTTGAGGTCCAGTTTGCCTCAAATTCTTTCAATGTAATATACAATATAATTTAGGCCATGGCTGGGATATAAATGATGGATTAGAATAATGACTTTCCCGACACGTATAATACATTTAGCCTCCAAAGATTATAGTGCATTTAGCCATTTGTTGCCAAATTTCAGAGGCGAATGTCATTTTTAAAAAGCAGTTCTGTGGGCTTGAGGGCCACGGAGCCACCCCCAATTTAGATCCAGAGACATTCTCCCATATCCCTCAACATTTCACAAATGGAAAAACAAGACATATGTGAACAAGCAACAGCAGAAAGTGGTGAAGATGGACAAAGTTGTTTATGAAGAAGATCACACAAGTGGGAAAGGGCACAACAGTTTGTTTTTGCCTCAGACTCCTAGAAAGGGCAAGTCCCTGCCTCCTTCTTTCTTCTCCAACCCCCACTTTTGAATTGATGGGCTGCAAACTCCTTGGCATTCATTATGCAGAAATTGAAATGAGCTGAAGAATTGGGAAAGTGGGAGGAGAAGAGAGAAACCAGGACATTTTAAAAGCCCTCGAAATATTGGGATGACAGAGGATTAACCAGGACTGTCTCTGCCAAACTCGGACAGTACTTTATTTGCTCCCTTTCATAAATTGGCCCAGCAGTGGCCCAGATGAAGCTAATAGAATAGTGACTCACCAAAGAGTTGTTGTACCTCGGCAGCCTCCTTCTCTCTGTGTTGGCCATCAGGTGGGAAGGGGTCCTGGTGGTCCTGCACTTGGGTCACTTCCAGAAAGAGAGGCCCCAAAGCCCCCAAGGAGGCCCAGATGATGGTCCTGAGAAAAGGGACTAGGGTTAGGATTAGCTTGGCAAGAAACCCTGCAGCACTCAAAAAGACAGAGAACAGCTTCCTGATGGTGACACACCCAGATGACATATGCCTCCGTTGGGCCAATGCAGAGGAGGGTATTTGCTTCCTAGCCCGATTCCACACGGAGCAACACTGGAGCATAGAGGGTTGTGCTGGGTCAGGCTTTTTGGCCTAGTGGCCTCCCATTGGCCAAAGCAGTTGCCATCCATCCCACAGGGCGTTCCCCAGTCAAGCAGGCAGGAAAGGAGCTCTCTCTTCTCTGGTTGCCCCCCTTCCATGGGATCCAGCCCTCCTCCCAGGATTGGGGGGCACCAGAGGACTGAGCTGATGGGAACAACCAATTCCCATGGCAGCCTTCTGCATGCAGAGAAGCCACAATTCTGAGAGTGTCTCTGCCCATGTGGAGAGTGCCTATTTTCCACACTGTTGCCTGGCCATCTTGGCTTGGAAATGTCCTGTTCTAGCCACAAGTAGGACTAAATCTTAGCCTGTATCCAATCCTATACTTAGTCCTGATCAGAGTAAAATCACTCAGTCTCTTGGATTTACCTATAGATTGACTCACCAGTCAATTATGGTTCAGTGGGTCTATTCTAGGGTTAACCAACAGGATTCAGGCCTCCTCAGACTTTAAATTCAGATAAGTTGCAATAGAATGTAGAAAATATATATACATAATTAGCATTGTATAAAATTAATTGTATGTCCTTTAGTTTCAATAAAAAATCATTTTTTAAAAAGACTTTAAAGGCAGGAATGTTAATTTTTCCATGCTGCGCCATCATCACTGATGAGAATTTGATTTCTCTTTCATGCAGAGGAGGAGGAGGAGGAGGACCACCTTCTTTATGGAAAGATTAAAGAGCAGATCATCAAACAGAGAGTCTGTGAACATCTAGAAAGCAATGCCATAATCACAAAAAGTCAATATTGGTTTCAGAGAAAGAAGTCATGCCTGACAAATCTAATCTTGGTAGATGATCCTGGTAGATGAAGGGAATGCTATAGATATAGTATATCTTGATTTTAGTAAGGCCTTGGTAGATGAAGGGAATGCTATGGATATAGTATATCTTGATTTCAGTAAGGTTCCCCATGTCATTCTTGCAAAGAAGCGATTTTGGGCTGCATCAATAGAAGTATAATGTCTAGATCAAGGGAAGTAATAGTGCCACTCTATTCTGCTCTGGTCAGGTCCCACCTGGAACATTTTGTCCAGTTCTGGGCACCACAATTCAAAAAGGATGTTGAGAAAGTGGAGTGTGTCCAAATGAGGGCAACTAAAGTGGTGCAGGATTTGGAAACCATGCCCTATGATGCCCTGGGGATGTTTAGCCTGGAGAAGAGAAAGTTAACAGGTGATATGATAGCTCTGTTTAAATTTTTGAAGGGATGTTTTATTGAGGAGGGAACAAGCTTGTTTTCTGCTGCTCCAGAGAACAGGACCCAGAACAATGGATGCAAGCTACAAGAAAGAAAGTCCACCTCAACATTAGGAGGAACTTCCTGACAGTAAGGGCTGTTCGACAGTGGAACACACTTCTTCCTTAAAGTGCAGTGGAGTCTCCTTCCTTTGAGGTCTTTAAGCAGAGGCTGGGTGGCCATCTGTCAGGGATGCTTTGATTGAGAGTTCCTGCATGGCAGAATGGGGTTAGACTGGATGGCCCTTGAGGTCTCTTCCAACTCTATGATTCTTTGAGTCTATTATTTATATCCCAGGTGGAGAAACTCTGGCCCCTGAGCTGGATAAGACCTGTATTTCTTCAATGATCTGATCAATGGCCTCCCCTCATTACGCCCCCTTCGCCATTTAGACACTGGTGAAAATAATCATTTCATTTTTACAAATGAGAAAAATCTCTGAGCTTAACTGCTGTGTTTAAAATAAAATAAAAATAATAAATTAATAATTTGTTTTATTTATATACCGCTATTCCAAAGATCATAGCGGTGAACAGCAAGTAAGCTAATTAGCAAGTAAGCTAATTTGCCCCCAACAGTCTGGATACTCATTTTAGCGACCTCGGAAGGATGCAAGCCTGAGTCGAGCTTGGGCCCTTTTGCTGGTCTTGAACTCGCAACCTTGTGGTTTTGAGTGAATGGCTGCAGTACAGGCATTTAACCACTGCGCCATAATAATAATAATAATAATAATAATAATAATAATAATAATAATAATAATAATAATAATAATAATAAATTTATGTATATACCACCTTTCCAAAATGATCAAAGCAGTTTACAAATTGACAATTAGAAGATTTGTGTGTTTGTGTGTGTCAGTCATAGCAGGAGCATGAGGTATGTACCTCCTTCCTCTGCTTGCTAAAGCCACGCAGAAATTGAGGCATGTACATTTGTGTGCATTGTTTCTGAATGGATCTATTGTAAAAATCACGATTTCCTCACTTTTCCTTGTATATTTTTTAAAAAGATGCACACTGCTGAATATATTGCACTTATACAACAAAAATCTATACATGTATATGTTTATGAGTGAAGATTGCATCCTAGACTATGCTCATTTTTGGGAAGTGAAGACCTGTGTAAATTCATTATATAAACCCAGTGAAACAAATACCTCACAAAGCTCTAGTAAACAACACATTCACACACAGTCCCCATAAAAACGACTCACTGGTGCACTGTGTGTCTGGGGTCTGGAAATCTCACTTCCACCTTCTGGGAAGACAACGCAGCCAGAGACTGAAATTGGGGCTTTATGCTGCAAAGCATGGGCTCAGTCTCTCAGCTGCAACCTTTCCATACAATCCTGGGACTGAAATATTTAAACAAAGGTCCTCTTTCAGCTCCAGGAATAAAGACCTACCTTCAGTACCAACACCCTGATTCCTGCAGCCCCAGAAAGGCTTCTCCTGCAGTCCTTTATGGCCGGAGCTTCCCTGGGTCAGAGGCCGTCTCCTCAGCTGTAGAGAAGGGTTGCTCTGAGTGCGAAGGAGGAGGAGGTCCACAGGGCTGAGGGAGGGAAGGCAATGGGGAAAAGGTCAGTGCCAATGGCCATGGAGGGCATAATGGGGCTGACTGTTTGGACCTTGGGGCTCCCTTCCAGTCCTAGAAGCCTATGAAGCCTACCTTACAAGGCTGTTGTGGGAGTTAATCACAACTAGGGATGCCATAACCCGGTGGCTGCTGGGAAAAGCACGCTTTTGGGGGCCCTCCTGGTCACGGTCCGGTTTGGCCCCCAGCAATGCATTGGACCCGGCCCCAAGCGCAGGCCTCTGAAGCAGGAGCTCGTCCCCTGCTTTGTTGATAGCCGGCCATTGGCCAGCTGGCCAAAGGGGACGGGCTCCTCTGCACGCGCCTCCCTGGCATCAGCAGGGGCCAGGGCCAGCGATCGCGGCTGGCCCCCGAGCGCCTTCCTGGCCTTTAACGAGGCCTGGGACTCCGTAAAGGCCAGGGAAGAGGGAGGAGGCCAGCAGCGATGGCAGCCGGCTCTCCCTCTCTTTCCTGGCTTCTTCTGTGGAGCCTCCTTAAAGGCCAAGGAAGAAGAAGGAAGCCGGCGGTGATGGCAGCCGGCTCTCCCTCTCTTTGCTGGCTTCTAAGGAGGCCTCGGTCTCCTCAGAGGCCAGGAAGGAGGGACACTTTTTAATGTAGGACACTTTTTATTAAATGGAGGACGCCCGTGACGCTCCTGGCCTTTAAGGAGGTCTCGGTCTCCTTAGAGGCCGGGAAGGGGTGTGGGGGTGTCCTCCAATAAAAAAGGGGGGGAGTGTCCTACATTTGAAAACATTGTCCTACATTTGTCCCGGTCTGGCGGTTTCATGGAGACCTGGCTGGGTGATGATAGCTCAGCCACCTGGGATCGGGCCTTACCAGCCGGGTTCTCCATCAGTGAGCAGGTAAGGGGAGTGCCTTTGGTCCATAAAGACAATCTTGCCTTGAGCAGGATACCTATCCATATGATGGACCACATCAAAT
>NW_024804081.1:0-5959 GCF_019175285.1 Sceloporus undulatus | reverse complement strand
AAAGGTGTCATTCTCACCTTTGTACATAGAAGCAGAACTTGGAAATAGCTAATTGATTAATTTCTTAGATTTTGTCATGGCCAGGCAAGAGCAGGACTCGGAGGATGAGGAGGAGGATGGGTCTACTCCAGAGCAAGGGGTAATTGAGGCTGCACCAGTTGTTAATTCTGCTCTGCCAGAGCCCAGCCCTGATCTCCCAGCCCCAGAGGAGGAGGTTCAGCCAGGTCCTAGTGCTGATGGGATTCAACACTCCTTTTCTGTCTCTGTGGACAACATTTCTATTCAACCAGTCCAGCAAGCCCACAGTCTTGGTTTTATCTTTGATTCTTCTCTGTCGTGTATCCCTCAGATCCAGACCACAGCCAAGACTTGTAGATTCTTTTTATACAATATTGCCAAAATCCGACCATATCTCTCCACCTCTACTGCCAAGATCCTGGTCCATGCCCTAGTGGTCTCACAACTGGATTACTGTAACATGCTCCTGGCTGGGCTTCCTCTTTCTCACCTCCATCCTTTAATCTCTGCACGCATTCAGCTGCACACGTTATCACATCCGCCCACCGCTCTGACCACATCTCCTAGCCTACTGGGATCTCTAAAAACATATCTCCTAGCAATGGTAACTGTCATCTAATACGATGGAAACACATTTGACTTAGCTTGGAGTAAGACAAATACACTTCTTTAGCATTTTGAGGTATGCTGTCTTTTTTTACTGGTAATTTCTGTATGCAGGCTCACAAAATGTCTAGTCCAGATGATCATGTACATGTTTATCCTGGCCTCTAATGCAGATTAGATCTGATTTTTGGTTGTATAAGTTTTGTATAGAGTTTCTTTTCTTTTTGAATTTATTTTCTTTGATTATTGGATATTTGGTTTGATCTGAATTTGGAAACATCCATCTAGAGTTACAGATGCCTTCATCTCTTCCAGAAAGCTTCTGATAGGAGAGATATACTGCTGTTATCTGCTTTATTTTAATTATACTAAAGAAAATAGAATGATGCAGTGGGAAAGAGGTAAATTCTTCAGGACACAGATTTAGTTCAAAGTGCTTATTGTTAAATCCTTTGGTCCTCAAAATCCAACTATCAGTTCTGTGTTCTTTCAAAAAAACCAGAAAAGCCTTTACAAGTATGTGCTTCCTGGGAAGACAAATAGAACCAGAGATACATTTATATTTCTGTTGTTGTTATTATTTTTGTTTGTCTCCCACCTCTGACCTCAGGATTATTTATTTATTAATATTTAAGTTATGTTTTGCCCCTCTTCCAATATGGGAACCAATAACAGTTCACAATACTGATTAAAACAAAATACAAATACACCCCCCACCAAGCATTATAAATACAAAGAGTTTTAAAAATAAAATAAGCTATCCTATTAAAAATAGCTTAAAGGCATTTAAAACAAATGTGAATGGAAATATGGCACACATATACATGCAAGCATATTAAAAGACCTTTCTGTAATAACCAGTAAGTAGACACAAGCCTGTCTAAATAAAAAAGTTTTTGTTTGACTGACAGCGGTAAAAGTGCACTGAGGGAGCCAACCCGCTCTCCACTCTGTGAGAGGGAGCTCCACAATTTGGAAGCAGCTGCTAAGAAGTCTACTCATGTGTTCTTACCAAATGTGCCTATGAGCGTGGTGGAAATGAGAGAAAGTTCTCCCTTGGGGATCTTAAAATCTGGGTAAGCTCATATAGGGTGATACAGTCTTTTAGACAGATTTGATCCAACAGCTTCATAGATCACAATGAACACACTGAATTGAGCTTGGAAATGGACTAGTTGTCAAAAAAGCTATTGCAAAAAGAGAGTGATATGTTACTTTTAAATAGCCCTGGTCAGCAGTCTGACTATAGTATGTTAGGCATACTGAAGTTTATGTGCATTATAGTAATCCAAATGAGATGTAATCAATGCATGTGACACATATACAGATTGGATATTTCCAGGAATTGGTGCAGCTGGCAGACTAATTTTAACCATGCAAATGCAGGAACTCTGGGCTGAGACCAGGAGTATATTCAAGCAGCAAAAATTAGATTTCAGGCAAAGTAAAACCCCATCCAGTAGATGCTTGATCCAGCACAGGCCTATTCCCTGAACTGCCTTTTGACTGACTAGGAGCACTTCTGTCTTGTCCAAATTATGCTTCAATTTGGTCAGTGCATTACTGAATGTAGACACTGAAATGTTTTCCTTGGAATTGGATAGAAAGGAGAAATAGAGTTGATTATCATTGGAATACTGGTGACACCAAACTGCCAAATTCTATACAGCTGCTTCCAGCGATTTCATGTACAGTATATGTTAAACAGCATGGAAGTTCCACTGGGCAATAGGCAGTGTCAAACAAGAATCCTCCAACACCCACTTTCTTAGCTTGTCCCTCCAAGAGAGACTGGAGCCAACGTAGAATAGTGAGGAAAAATCCCATTCCATAAAGGAAGCCTGGAAGTATACCAGAGTCGATGGTACTGTATTGAAAGCTTCTGAGAACTCATGCAGAACCAACAGGACATACTTTCTTTGTCTAATTCCTGGTTAGGTCATCTACCAAGGCAACAAAAAACATCTCCATCCTAAAATCTGGTTTGAAGCTAGACTGAAAGTGATCCATATAATTTATTTCATTCAAGAACTCTTGAATCTGGCAGAATCTTGCCCAAAAAAGGTTGAAATAAACATCCATTCTCTCCTCTCTTTGCACTTGACAACAACACATCAGAGACTGTGGCTGCCTGTTTGAAACCAAACACAGGCAGTTTCTCTATGAAATGAGAAAATGGCTCTTGTACCATGTTTCTAAAATTATATTATTCAGGGGTAGTACCATGAAACAGTTTCTCCATCTTCCATAATATTCTAACAGAAGGTTCCCCAATGGAAGAGACAGGTTTTGAAACTCCCCCCCCCCCCCCCAGCATGGCAAATTGTGACCCTTCTTCTTCATAGGCAACTGTTTAAGTGTTAGAGTAGCCAGTTAATGTGTCCGTCTTTGCCCATCCTGTGCTTTTGGACTCCTCCAAGCTGACTTCTTCTGCCAATTTAGTGAGTCAAAAATATAAGGTATTATTTTAAGCACAGCTTGGAGAAGTTAATGCTTTGAACTATAACCCTCAGAATTTGCAGACTGCTATGACTTCTGACCATATTAGCTAGGGAATTCTGCAACATGTCTACAACTGTAGCTTTTCCAAGCTCTAGATCAAAATTTATGTAGCAGTATCTGTTTGTATGAGTTTTTAGTAAACCTCTCTCTTTCTGTCCTCCCAGTGACAATAGTTTTTGCAATAGCCCTACAGCAATGGTGCATTTATTTGGTGATGGGGCGGATCTTGACATAAGGTTTTTTTATTGGGTTTTTTACATAATATACAAAAAATACAACATAAATTACAAACATAAAAAAGAACAAAACAAGAAAAAAGAAAAAAATAAATTTGAAAAAATATACAACATACAGAACGTACAAATATAGAACTCTTTAAAAACACTAAGACATAATATCTTGATTACATGGTTAGCAATAATTGACAAAAATATATTAAAATTGTATTTCAATAGTATTCATCTTAATTGCTAACCTAGAGTCAAAAAAGTTTTCCTTCCTGTTTCTCCACTTAATCCGTTTCCAAACTACTATTTGAAATTATTGTTTTGTCTTTTTGAGCAGAACCTTTACCTTATAACAACAGTCAAATTGATAATAATGAAAAAGATATATTCGCTCTTCAACAATTGCAACAGTTGCTATTACACTGTTAAATCTTGTATATAATTTAGTTTTATACAGTTTAAATGGGGGAAAAACCAATTATCCAATATATGGATAAAATGTATTTAACTCAATCTTTTCTGCGAAACTACATTATTTAAACAACAGGTTTTTTAATCTTTTAAAAAGACAGTTGTCTGATAGCCCCCTTTCCCCCAAGATAATCTAACACTTTCTCCCATGTATCTAAGAATCTGTCTCATTTTTCATCTCTTAGTTTCTTGTTAATGTGACTAACTCAAGTACTTCATACAATTTTAACATCCACTATTCAAAGTTTGGGACATTCTTACTTTTCCAATAGCTTGCACATACAATTCTGGCGGACGAAATCATATAGAACAAAACACACCCATATTGACATAAGGTTTTTAAAAGAACAACTCCAGCGAACTTTTAGATCAATGTACATTTCTTCTGTTCTCTTTAAAATGGCAGATTTTCAATTGTTTTTCTCTTAATTGTCATATTTGTTTTGTTAAAAATCAGTCTTTAAAACTGATTTCAGAAACAAACAAAGAAAAACCTTCATCAAAAAGTTCTTATTTCTAGTGGCTGCTTAATATTTACTTTTCACCATCTGTTGAATTTGATGGTACATGCAGAAAAAGATGGAACAAGGCAGAGACCAAGCATAGCCAACAGGGAAGAGGTAAAGTGACAGTGCATGGAGTTACTATACGTTGACAAGCAACTCAAAGAAACCTACACACACAAACAAGAGTAAGCACTATGTTGCTGCTGTTCTAGTGTGCTTTCAAGTTTTTTTTTCCATTCTGTGGTCAACCCTAAGGTGACCCTATCTTGGCAATGTTTCTTCAGAGGGAGTTTGTCTTTCCCTTCCTAAAAGGATGAGAGTATGTGACTTGCCTAAAGTTACCCTGTGGATTTTCATGGCCGAGTAGGGATTTGAACTCTGGTCTCCAGTGTCATAGTTCAACACTCAAACTCTCAATGTATATGTAAATCCCCTTAATTTAACAGGTATCCTCTTGTTGGCATGGAGGAAATAGTCTCCTGCTTAGGCACACTATGCCTGTGTTATACTACATTAACTTCTGTAGCACTAGCAACACAAGTGTAGCAAAATATTTAGCATGGAATCATACAGCCAGTTCAGATGATTCTGGTTCTGTTTATATGAGTATTCCTTGTCAACCTTTCTCTGCATACTTGTGTGAGTAAACAGAATATTTGAGGCAGTAGATCCTGGTTAGCGGGTGATGTAGCTTCTATTATCTCACATATACACAGTTTCCCAGTCTTTAAGCCCATGGAAGTTTCAGTAACAGCCATCTCACAGCTCACATGTTCTGCCTGCTCATTCAAACTGCACTTTCTGGTATGATCAGTGCAACAGCAGAAATGAATTGACTCAGAGTACAACTTAATTAGAATAACCTGATTGCACAAAAATAATCTCTGAGTTGAATGAAGTGCCCAGCCAGAAAAAATTTAGCAGAATATTGATAAATGCCATGACTGTGGAATGGAGTTGGGAGGACTACAGAGTGAGATTTGGAGATTACAAATGGAACACCCACAATGCCAGTGAAAGCCACGTAAAGCGCAACCGCGTATGACGCGGGTGCACTATATTTGCTACAAGTGTAAATTATATTTTTGTAAGACATCAAACTTGACAAAGGTAAACAAAATTGCAAAATTGAACTATCATCCAGTGTTTATGTCTCTTGCAGACTAAAACTAATCCAAGAAACCCTCCTCAAATATATTATCCAGATCCAGAGTCAAGAATTTGGTACAAAAAATGAGCTCTTGGATAAGAAGGGTATTGAAAGAGCCTTTAAAACACACACATGCTAAAACAACAATAAAAATCCCTGAGGTAAATGTGGACTTGGCATCCACAGATTCAACAATCCATGGATGACAAGTCTTCATTGTCCCCAGTGGCAGTGCATGCACATGGCTGTCCCCACTGGCGACATGTAAATGCAGCTGCACCATCATTAAGAACAACAAGTCTCATTGTGTCTAATGATGGCATGGCCAAATGTACACACTGCCACTGGGGACAACAGGGGTGTTCCTAATGGTGGCATGGCCATGTGCATGCACTGCCATTGATGTTCCGTTGTCTCCAATGGTGGTGCGGTTGCGTACATGGACCACCATTGGGGACAATGGAACTTCAGTATCTGCA
>NW_024804080.1:0-5961 GCF_019175285.1 Sceloporus undulatus | reverse complement strand
AAGATTAGGAGGAACTTCTTGACAGTAAGAGCTGCTTGATAGTGGAAGAGGCTGCCTTGGGAAGTAATGGAGTCTCCTTCTTCGGAGGCCTTTAGACAGAGGCTAGATGGCCATCTGTCAATAGGGATGCTTTGACTGAGAGTTCCTGCATGGCAGAAGGGGGTTGGACTGGATCAGGGCCCTTTTTGGGGTCTCTCCCAATTCTACAGTTCTGTGATTCTACAGCTTTTTTTTTTTTTGGTCACAGATAAATTTAAAGGGAGGAAGAAAGCTGCTGGTTGCACCTGAGAGACTTTTAGGGATCTGTATTGCTAAAATAACATTCCGGATAAAGCAGACTGGGGCACAACTTCTAATGCAACGCCTGGAGTGCAACGTTTAGGATGGCTGGCAAGACCCTTGAGATGAGAGTCCCTATGAAGGAGATGACACTTTCTGCTGGCTAGAGGCTGTCCTGTGATAGAGACCCTGCCCTCCTCTTCTCAAGGGAGGGGCTCAAGGAACGAAACAGGACACAGGGCTAAGTGATAAGATCAACACCAAACCAGCCCCATGAACGGAGTCAATGAAAGGGAGCCATTTATTCATAGGAGGGTTGTGGGTTTTACTGTTATTGTTGTTGTTGTATTGAGTTACATTTCAATCTGTCTAGCAACTTCTCCGTCAGCCATTGTCCCCAGGCTGGAGCTGTCAGGCTGCTTCAGCGTGGCTGAGAGGAGGAAAGGCACTCTAGACATGCTCAGAGGCACTCTCTCCAGCAGCTATAGGGCAGAGCTGAGGGAAAAGCCTCACAAGGATTTGTTCAGAGAAGAAGCCGCTTGAACCAAAGAAAACTGCCCTCTCCATTTGGGCGGAAGTGCCCCCGCTTCCACTTCCGGTTGCCCCCTCCCAGCTCTAGCTCTTTCTCCTCACCCTCCGGTCGGAGACAGGAAGTCCGCGTCCTCCTCTTCAGCGCCGCCGAACATCCTCGCGCTTTCCTTTCAGACCGGGAGGCGGTGCCGCAAAGCGAGCATTAATAACGACAGTGTCGTCGTATAAACCTCAAACTCAAGACATGTATAAGAAACCAGGAAGCGAAAGTGCGTGAGGAGGAGAACTACGGGTCGCCGGGAGGTCCAAAATTCCGTCATCGACTTTTCGAGCCGGTCTGACGGAACCAATCGCGCAACGAGGAATAAAAGGGGTGGAGCTGCGAAGGGCCTTAGCGAAGGAGGGAGGTTTGACCAATAGGAGGAGCAGAGGGGTAACACGTGATGCATCCTTTCTCCGGCGTCTAGCAGGCGATAACTACGGGTCCCCGGAAAGGCCAAACCTCCTTTCAGGCGGGGCTAAGGGAAGCCATAGCTCTTCGGGATCCTATTCCCTTCCCCTTCCTCATCGAAGATATGATAACTACGGGTCCCCGAAAAGCCCAAACTTCCTTTCAAGCGTATTTGAGGGAAGCAATAGCCCTCTAGTAATTGAAGGGAGCGGAGCTGCGAAAAGCCTAGGTGGCTAAGTGAAGGAAGGCCAATAGAAAGAGCGGACGAGTAGCACGTGACTCCTCTTTTCTCCGCTGAAGAGATGATAACTAAGGGTCCCGGAAAAGCCCAAACTTTCTTTGAAGCGGGTGTGAGGGACACAATAGTGCTCCGGGGATTGAAAGAGGCGGAGCTTCGAAAAGCCTAAGTGCCTAAATCAAAGAGAGTACAGTACTGTAGTTTGCCCATGATAACTACGGGTCCCCGGAAAGCCCAAACTTCCTTTCAAGCGGGTCTGAGGGAAGCAATAGCGCTGAGTCCTGAGATTGAAAGGGGCGGAGCTTGGGAGAGGAGAGGAGAGTTGGGAGGCGGTGCCTAAGCGAAAGAGGGCGGCTTGGCCAATGGGAGGAGCGGGCGGCTAGACGTGACGCTTCCGCCGACCAATGAGGGAGGCGGAGCTCGTCGGCTTTGGCGAAGGGACACGTCTGAGGAGGTCGAGAGGGACGAGTGAGTGAAGGGGACAATGGCTGTGGGGCCGAAAGAGGGGACAGAGGCTGTCTGAGCTGGTAATTTGACATCATGGACCACTTGCTGGGGATCCTGGGAGATGTAGTCCCTCCACAACCATCATGACCCACTGATGGGGATCCTGGAGATTCCTTTCCCATTCATCTAATGCTGGCTGGCATATCTTGCCCATGTCTGGTGGGGATTCTGGGAGATAGAGTCCCCACACATCATGGGCCTCTGCTGGGGCTGGAAAAAGTGTTCTGAGTAGGGCTGGGGATGCTGGGATGTGTGATCCCCGTCTACAGCAGGTGGGGGATGCTGGGAGCTGCAGTCCCACTTGCTTGAGGGGGACATCTTGTGGAAGGTTGCCCTCCATTCCATGACAGATGGGTTAGAATTGGGAAGAGAAGAAAGTAGGGGTTGTCAAGTGGAAGGGAATTACTATCATCACAATGAACGCTGATCAAAATGGGATGGAACTGAATGCTACAGGCTCAGAAGGAGGAGGAGTAGTTAAGAATGTGAGTAGATACAACGAGGAGCAGGTTTCAGGGGAGGTGACCTACAACTAGGATTGCCATAATTGTCCATTAAAACTCAGCCCAAAATGTAGGACCTTTAAGGTCCTCAGTTTTTCTTAAATGTCCTACATTTTGGGCTGAGTTTTGTCCTGCAGCTGCCCTACAGTTTGGTCTAGATTTTGTCCTACGTTTTGTCCCGGGTTTTAGTGGACAGTTATGGCAACCCTACCTACACCCAACCGATCTTTTGAAGAGTTAAAAATCAGTAGGATTTTGCTTTTGTTCAAAGCGACACTTGAAAGGATCTCAGGGACCAAGCTTCACGTTTCCTCTCTTGCTCTCTCTCTCTCTCCTTTAAACTAATGAAGACTCTTCTTTGAGAGAAGCAGGATGGAAACATCAATAAATCATGCTTACGTTCATATTTAGAAACAGAGGCTTCTCTGTCCCTCTTGTTGAGCATTGGCTTGTATAGTTTGGATTGGGTTTTCCCCCCATATTTACTTTCACGGTGACATGGCTTTTGGGCACTTGGTCAGGGAGCTGCCAGGAAAAAGGTGGATAAACATTTTAGGCATCTGGAAAAGTCAGGCTAAGACTTATAAGCTTAGAAAGTGACTTCTCAGCTCTAGGCAAGGCTGCCATTCAAAATACGGTGCTGACTTTGAAACCTTCCTGAAGGTGTAGCTCAGTCTATTCTGCTTTGCTTGGAGAAAAGTGAGCATTCCCATGCATGCGCCTTTGGCTCTTTCCTGGGCATTTGGCCAGGTTCTTGTTTTAAATACCTTTGTGAGAAGAGTTGGCCACGTAGTTCTCCCAAAGGAATTAAAACTTGATTTGGTTAAGGCTTTTTACACTCTGCGGATTAACTCTTTTTTAAAGCTCTGTAATAAGAACCCCCTGAAAAAAGCATATTTGGAATGTATTCTTTTGAAGCCAGGTTGCTTTTTGCGTCTATTGGGTCTCTCTCTCTCTCTCTCTCTCTCTCTCTCTCGCCATAAGAAATAATAACTGGGAACAAATAGCAAATTCTGTGTACCATTCGAACACCTCACTTGGAATACTGTTTGTAGCTAGATCCAGAGGAATAGCTGTAAAAGGCAGTTAATATGGTGATTGTCAAGATAAAGTTTGTGTGATGTTTCTGTTACTGTAAACTTCCATGTCATTAGAAAATAGGTAAGAAGGATGCTTACCAATCCCTGGGTCATATTTGCTGGTCACTTCTTCTGTGGCTCAAGAAGTGCGGCTTTCACTTCCAAGTCAATCTGTGTTTCAAATAAGCAGAAACACTGCTGCTTGGGATGACAAATCTTGGGAGGCTTTGAGCACCAGGACATGAATGTGCCCCAAGGGATGTGAGTTTCTGTTCCTGACCCCATGCTGCATCTTTGTCCCTGGCTTCATATAAGCATCTTAACTGTCTCTGTAGCCCATAGTTTTTGAAACAGAGGTGCACTGGCTTTCTTTGTTTTGGGGTAGTAAAAGCTTTGGCCAACGAACTTTGAGCCGTTGTGCAAACAGCAGTAGAAGGCAGAGTGTTAGTTCCACAAAGCCTTGTCCAAATGGTTATGGGTTTTACGTGGCACCTGAAAATCAGGACTGGAGACAGCCTGCTGCGTTTGCTCTTTTTGTGCCACCTCATGCACTACTGCAAGCCATCAAAAGAATGGTGAAGACTTGTCTTTGTGACAAGGCTGGACCTCTTCTGCTGTATTGCGCCACTTTGGAGGAAGGCATCTGTATACTGGGTTTCTCTGCCTGCGTATCATCCCCTTCCCACACAGAGACTGAGGTTTGTTTTGGCTCCCTACTAACAGCTGGCAAACAAAAGGCTAAAACAAATTGCAGGATTCTGCTCGTATTTAGGGCTGACAAGATGGCTGGAACCATCCTTTTGCCATTGGAAACTCATGTTTGGATGAAGGCTCAGAGAATGAATGATGGGAAGCTTTCACCACGGTTATACCTTTTGCATGCCAGCCCTTTGATTCTATGACCTGTCTAACTTGGGGTTCTGTATTTACCAGGCGAGAAATATTTTAACAAGAAGAACACAAGATGAACATCTGCATAACGGGGGTCAAATGGTGCCATTTCCAAATCGCTATTTGATGTTTCTAGGGCTCTCAGAAATGGTATTCCTGTTGAGAAAAACAGTCCAATTTTGTTCTTTCTTGGCAGTGAACAGACGTCAGCGTCCCGTTGCCAGGAGTTAAGACTAATGCTGTGTGGGTGCTCCAAGAGTCGTAGTGAACTGGACCAGGCTGAGAATCGGTGTATTCCTGAGCAGTCCACCCAGTTGCTAGAGACACAGCTCTTCTCTACCTCAAGTAGAAGGATCTCAAGGTACAATTACATCAGACTACCAGGTACGTTATTCTTTGCTCTGATAGCAGTTATTGAACCGAGACTCCTTTTATGAGATACATTTCTGCTGATCTGTACAGAAATGGCAGCTGGATTGTATAAGGAAGAGATTCAAAGTACAAAAAGGATAACAGCAGTTTGTCTGGCTTAAGGTAGATAACCAGTAGTGTGGACCAGGGTTAAAAAGTGGTGCAGATCCCAGAGAAACAGTAAGAACACGATATGATGTGGCTTACTTGAAATACCTTTGGATTACATTTCACAGGTGTATTTGACAGTTAACTTTCTTAAAAGCCATTACTTTGTCTCTAGGAAAAAAGGGGTACTGAATGATGCCAACTGCATTAGCCAGTCCTATCCCATCTTTATAGACAATGGCATCCAAAGTAGTCTTGCTTCTGATAATATTTGAATTGTCTTCTTTGGGCTCTGTTGTCTGTTCCATACTAATACCACATGTCAATAGGGTGGGAAGAGCCTTATAATAATCACTGCAATGTACAAGAAGGCTTGCAGTCCTCCACTTGAGTGATTCTTGTGTCTTTTAAGGACAGAGGCAGTAAAATCTTGACACAACTCCTTCAAGTGGGAGTGACTCAAACATTGGACCAGCAGTGATAGAGCAGTATAGACTTGGAAAAGAAGCTGCACAGTGATAGATACGTGCCGGGCGTATACCATTCGATGTACCATTAACTTGATCTTTTCCTTTGTCATTTGCCTGTGTAAGGATTGAAACTTCAGTTTGAGGCTTGGTAAAAGTGAAAACATTAGGTACTTACGCTAGAATATTCTGTGGAATTATTCTGGTGTCCACGACTGAGGCGGTATGTATGTTTACACAGGTAGTAGTTATTCTGTGTCATATAGAATCATCATCAGTGTATTATGGAAGGAGGCTACCTTTGCTCTAACTAGTTGTACTAATTCTCTTTACCACCTCCATTGACCTCTCCACTGACATTTTATTTATATCCCACATTTCCTCAAGCAGCACATAATGAATTAAAAGAAGATACAGCTAAAATTCTAAGTTATAACAGTGAATTGTAATTTAAAAAAAACAGTTAAATGAACTACCATGTGAAAACTAAGCACTG
>NW_024804079.1:5203-5961 GCF_019175285.1 Sceloporus undulatus | reverse complement strand
ATATTAGTGGGTTGTGTTCAACCTATGGATTTGCATATAGGCCATTTCCCAGCAGAGAGGGTCCTGTCCTCCTGTAATCTGGGTTTAGCTCCTCCTATTTGCTCCTGTAGGCAGGGACAATAAACAAAAGACCGGCCCCTATATAGGGAGGAGCTAGCCCCCCTGAGCCCCAGTCTTGTTCCTGCCTATGCTCCTAGCAGGATGTTCTCTTCGAGCCAGCGAAGTTTTTCCTTTCTGCGAAAGCGGTTTGAGAGTTTTCTTGGTCTTCTCTTCTTCTCCTCTCTCCTGCCTTTCCCCCCTTCTTGGTGGCGGCTATGGCAGAGGACCCTGAGAGCATGGGTGAAGGGCCATCCTTAACCCAGGCTTCCCTAGCTCAGGGTCTGCCAGCTCAACAGAGGGAGCTGGCTTCAGAGGGAGACCCTTTGGGATGTGTTTGCTGTTGCTCTGCAGCTTCTTTACTACAGCCTTGGAAGCATGAAGAAGACTTAAATTGGCAAGGACTCCCAGGAT
This sequence comes from Sceloporus undulatus, assembly GCF_019175285.1. NCBI lineage: Eukaryota > Metazoa > Chordata > Lepidosauria > Squamata > Phrynosomatidae > Sceloporus > Sceloporus undulatus. Next base: position 5,451 of record NW_024804079.1, on the reverse strand, counting down.
TGGAGAAAGGTCTTGGCTTTGCCAATGACTCTCCCTCTCCTCCAAAGCTGCCCCCTTTCATGGTGGGAGCACAGGAGATTTCTGCAAACAGCATTGCAGCACATGGGAGCCGTGGGAAGAGATGGTGAGGGGTATCCCCTCCATGTCTCTGTTTCTCCACATCACCTCTGCCCAGCCTGTTAAGGCCAGGGATCAGTGAGGAAACTGGCCAGGAGTCATGGAAACTTCCTTCCTCAGCATCTCTGCCT
>NW_024804079.1:0-5193 GCF_019175285.1 Sceloporus undulatus | reverse complement strand
AGCCAGAGTTCAGAGGACAGGCCAGCCAAAAGCCATGGCAAGGATTTCTCTTCATCACCTCTGCCCAGCCTGTTAAGGCCAGGGATCTGTGAGGAAACTGGCCAGAAGTCATGGAAACTTCCCTCCCCAGCATCTCTGCCCAGCCAGAGTTCAGAGGACAGGCCAGCCAAAAGCCATGGCAAGGATTTCTCTGCATCACCTCTGCACAGCCTGAAATGGCCAAGGTCAGAGAGGCAAGCCAGCCAGAAGTCACAGGAGAACGGTGAGTACCAGGGGCCCTCTCTCTCTAGCCACCAAAAAAAAAACCTTTGCCAGATCTAATGCCCTCGCTCAGGGCAGGCATTGCCATGAGGCCTCTGCCATGGCCATTGCAGGCACTATGCCTAGCATAAGGTTTGGGACTCTGCCAGGAGGGCAGATGGGGACATTAACCCTTGGTCTCCCCCTTCCCTCCCATCTCTGGCCCCAATGGCACCCACGACCCTAACAGGTGTGGGGGATCCTTTTGCAGTCTGGGAAACACATGGTGGTGTTGCCAGGGCTCCTGTACATTCCTTTTGAATTCTTATAATGAGATGGTGTGTAAGGAGGCAGAGGATTCCTCCTCTGTGTTGCACAGACACGTGGCTGTAAAGGAAGCTAGAATTGGCCCAGCAGGAGCTGAAGCTTCCAACTCTAAAATGGTCTTTTTTGGCTGCCACAGAGCATCCCACAACAAAGCACGAAGTGGCTTCATGTCCTCCCCAGAGAGAACATGGCCTCTGCCACCCACTTCTAAACAGAGGCTGGAGGGCCATCTATCGGGTATGCTTTGATTGAGAGTTCCTGCATGGCAGAATGGGGTTGGACTGGATGGCCCTTGGGATCTCTTCCAACCCAAGGATTCTTGGAGAGACCACATGGATACAAATCCTCCTGTGTTCCCTCCCCAAAAATTACAACAACAAAAAGGGGTAAACCATTTGTGGATATCATGGGTGGAGAGTTCCCTTCACCCCCAATTGTTTGGCTGCCCCAAAGCGTGGCACTCTTGAGAGAGCAGCTTGAGTGCTTGGCCTCTCCTTTCCATCAGAGATTATCCTTTCTCAGGGCACAGACTTACCTCAGGTAAATGTAGAGCCATGTCCCACAGCAGTCCCTCTGCCCTTCCCAGCTACCTATGCAAGTGGGAGGGAGTTGAGGACCAAGCTAGCTTCTATAATGCAGCCAGGTTACTATAAAGCCTGCCTGAAATTAAAAGGGCTAAGCTGTAAACCCCAGCTTGAAGTTGGGGCTGTTTTAAACATAAATAAAACAAAGTGCCCTGTGAGTATCAGAGCTACACTACAGCCCATGATTAGCAATGGTCTTCAGTCACTGCTAACCCAGGAGCAGTTTCCTCAGTGCCTGAAAGAAGCTACTGCCCAGGCAGCCTCCCTTGATGGGGCAAAGCATGGAGGGGAGAGCCCCCACAGCAACGGGGCTGGGGGCTCAGATTTACAAGAGATACTGGTTAACCTTTCTGGTGTTCATTTTATTACTGTTAGCACCTTTCTGGTGTTCATTTTATTACTGTTATCACATGAGGTTTGAGTTGTGCTGTTTCTGCTCACCCCCCTCTCCTTTTTCCAGGCCAGAGAAGATGCCTGGAAACTAATTCTTCAAGGGAGGGGCTAGCCATAGAAGCCACATGATGACTTTTCTTGCCTCCTCATGGGCCTCCATCACTGTCTCCATTAGGTCCAGAGCCTTTTTTGCCTTAGGTAGAACAGCCAAAGACATAGGATGAGCACATGGTTCTACCTCCTTTGTACAAACTGTTGTCAGCCATAGCACTTCTCATTAAGAGCATAAGCTTTAACAATACAGATTCATTTAAATGCTTATAATCAGGGTGACTCAAGCAAGGAGAAGGTCTCTGGTCACTCAACAAACCTCTAATGCTTACATGCATTGAGGATCTTTGGTAAAAACATCTCATATGAGGTGAGAGATATATTGGATTAAGGTGACCAACCAAACTCCTTTTTAGTGGCAAAAGGATTATGTTCCTGTTATAAAACAGTGCATCTCAGTCAGCTAGCCTCAAAAGATGTGGCTCCCCTTGCCTTCCCTTCTTTCTTGGAGAGATGTCTGTTAAAGGGAAGAAACTAAAGAAACAAAAAACAACACAGTTTCTTCCATGAGATGGTTCTCACTAATACAGAGGGTTAAGAAAAACTCTTTATCAAAAACAAACAGACAAACAGACTCCATTGGGGGGAGAAACCCCTCCCCTTCCTCCATGAGTGTTTTAAAACAATATAGTCAGTTTTTTCTGCTAAGAGGTTGCTTCAAATCCTATTCAGACATCCTGCAGAGCCCTGAGGACTCTGCCACAAAGACCACAATTGCCTCTTACCTTGTCTAGATAGTTACATTTTAAATAAGAATGCCTGCTGATGGCCTTGCCATTCTACTGCTCCCTGCCCTGGATAGGCCTATTGTAACAAGGTTTATCTTGCATATGATGAATTGGGCTCAAGGCCATGAAGGGTCAGGCTGCCAATCTTTTTCTTTTAGTGGTCTCAGGAAGCTACAAATTCCTTTGCATATTGTTGGGCATGCTTTGATTGTGATTTCCTGCATGGCAAGGGGTTGGACTTGATGGTCCTTGTGGTCTCATCCAACTCCATGATTCTATGGTTTTATGGTCATAAGGTTAGCTGCTGTGTGGGTGAGTGTCTTATCCCTGATTGGGTTTTCATGGCATGGTCTGGTCCAAACAACACCACTGGTTTACTACCTTTGGGGCTGGAAAAACGGATTTCTTAGTGCCTATGCCTTGTTTTCTGCTAGCAAAAATGCTCAGATTTAATATACCATACAGCTCCATATAGAGACTTACACCAGCCACCTATATGCCCACAGCTTGTAAATATGTATATATGTATGTCTATATATTCCAAAAAACAAACAAAAATACGACACAGCAAACTATGATTTTACTATTTATATAGGAGACTCCATTTTACTATGCAATTATATTTTATGTGCCTTGAGCTTCCATGGATTTGGTATCCATGCAAAGTCCTAAATCCAACTCCAGTACATATTGAGGGCCCACTATACTATTTTAAATTTAGGTTTGTGTTCCTTTGACAGATCCCTTTTGTGGAGAAAACTCTCTCCTCAAAATTAGATACCAGAGGGCTATCCTTGCCAAGCCCCCTGTTCCCATTTCATGTCTCCTTAATCAGCAGTTCATTTAGCCGAGAGACCCCTCAGCCTTCATACAGGTTGAGGATAGCCTGCTACATGGAGTTGGGGTGATTTTTGAAGCCTCCAGACTAGTTCATCCTCAGATGAAATCAGACTTAATTCTGACCACATGCCCTGTTAACACAGAGTGCATCTATGCTTCTGCATGGACTCACCAATGTCTGCGAGATAAAGGTTAATCCAATGTCTTCTGTGCCTAACCATGGGATTAGTCTTATGTTACACAGGTTCACAGATGTTCCAGTAAAGAACTGCACATTGTTTTAAATTTTAATTGGAAGTCAGACATTAACATTCCTCTTTCAGAATGGTAAGTCTTAATTACTACAAATGAAATCACCTTAATATCACCTTCATTGCTATAAACAGTTGACAAGGTGATCAGTGGTGGGCTGGAAGCTGCCATAGGTCCAGATTAGATCAGATTCTATTCTGATTGATCACATAATCCACTGCTTGGGCAAGTTCTCATCAACTGCTTCAGGGTTTCAGTGGTTGACCTGCTATAGACCATCCAAGATGACATTAAGAAGGGACTTGACCTACATGGTTATAAGGCAGGTGTTTGCCATCACGTCATTTCTGCTCCATACGAGAGCAGCTAGAATGGCAGCCATCCTCACATTAAGCGGCTGTTGAGGGGAGTTTTCCAACAGGGCCTGCCCACCAGACATCGTCTTCCATCTTGGGATGTGAACACGGTCTTAGAGGCTCTGACGGTTGGGCCGATCAAGTCCCTTTGGGAGGCCTTCCTCGAACACCTCTCCCTCAAGGTCATCTTTCTCACGGCCATTCCCTCCACCAGATCGGTTTCAGAGCTGGGGCCCTGTCGGTACGTAAAGACTTGTTTATTTTTAGGCCTGTCTCAGTGTGCCTTCGTCCAGACCCTACCTTTGTGCCTGGGGTCAACTCAGCCTTTCAGGTGTCACAGGACATTCTCCTGCCTTCATTCTGCCCCGATCCTAAGAAGGACTTGGAAAAGACCTGGCACACATTGGATGTGTGCAGAGCCCTCAAAATCTACATCAAGAGGACTTCAACCTTAGGTCATCTGAGATGTTCCTTTCCTTTCGCCTGGGCTCTTTGGGGTGCAAGGTACCAGTCTCGACTCTGAGTAAGTGAATCAGGTCTTGAATTCAAAAGAGCTACTGAACTCTTGACCTCACTCCACCCGAGGGGTTGATGGTGCACTCAACCAGGAGTGCATCTACCCCTGCGGCCTTGACCACTAGCGCCTCCCTGTCAGATATTTGCAGGGTGGCCACATGGAAGTCGCCATCGACCTTCATAAGACATTACAAACTGGACGTGTCTCAGTCCGCAGAGGCGTCATTTAAAAGGAGGATCCTCCAACAGATTGTGTCGGGGGCCACAGTCTCCTAGCAGCACCTCCCTCCCAGTTCGAGAGGGCTTTTGTAAATCCCAGATTACAGGAGGACAGGACCCTCTCTGCTGGGAAAAGGAACGTTGGGTACTTACCGTGACACGTTCATTTCCTGCAGAGAAGGGTCCTGGCATCCTGCCCACCCGGGTGCTGCCTGCGGCCTCCGACCCTGCCTGGCTCTTGGTGGACCTGCCTTGTTCTTCTTGTTGTTGCTGGATTGGTATTCTGAGTTCTTGTTGTTCTTGGACTAGTTTTTTCTAAGGTGTTCTAGTTAACCCTTAGCTGAGGTTACTGAAGTTCAGTTCCTTGATTACCTTACTAGTCGCTTGGCTTGTTATTGACTGAGGCTCAGGGGGGGCTAGCTCCTCCCTATATAGGGGCCGGTCTTTTGTTTATTGTCCCTGCCTACAGGAGCAAATAGGAGGAGCTAAACCCAGATTACAGGATGCCAGGACCCTTCTCTGCAGGAAATGAACGTGTCACGGTAAGTACCCAACGTTCCTTTTGTTGTTGTTAACTTCCCTCGAGTCGGCCTCGGCTCATGGCAATCCTATGGCTGAGACTTCTCC
>NW_024804078.1:0-5964 GCF_019175285.1 Sceloporus undulatus | reverse complement strand
TACTGTTATAAGGGATGTTTTATAGTTGTTATTGCCCCTAACAGAATGGAACGTTAGTACTCACCTGTGAGACGTCCTTTTCCAGCAGAGAAGGTCCGAGCATCCTTTAAATTGGGTGGCTCCGCCCACATGACTTCTGTTAGGCAGGGAGAAAGAAAAACAAAGGCCAGGGGCCTGACCCCGCCTCTCAGGGCGGAGCCACCCCTTGTGGCCTCAGTCAATGACTAGCTGAGAAAAAACAAACTCTGGTCTCCCTGTAAACTAGAGAAGAAAAAGGGTTAGGCCCCCGTAGATTGAACAGGTCCGGTTTAGGTGATCAGAACCGCCACCCCGATGGGCCCCATGCCAGCAGAGGAAAAGGGATGCAATCCCCAAGCGGTGGGAAGGATGCTCGGACCTTCTCTGCTGGAAAAGGACGTCTCACAGGTGAGTACTAACGTTCCATTTCCCAGCAGAGAAGGAGCCGAGCCTCCTTTAAATTGGGATTTACAAAAGCCGCTTAAACACCCAAGGGTGGGCCTGCTGGCATGTATATCTAATCCTGACTATCTGTTGTAAAATTGGACCAAACGCTGCCTCCGCTGATGGAAGCGGTCCAGCTTGTAGTTGTTTTACAAACGGTTGAGGGGGATTTCCATGTGGCAGCTCTACAGATCTCGGATAGGGAGGCACTGGTGACTAGCGCCGCTGAGGTCGCCGCACTTCTCGTCGAGTGGGCCAGGATGCCCTCCGGAGGCTCGAGTTGTAGCGATCTATAGCATAGCGTGATGCAGTTTCTAATCCAACGGGAGAGTGTGGAAGTGGAAACCTTAGTGCCTGCAGACTTAGGCTGGAAAGAGACAAAGAGAGAGTCTGACTTTCTAATGGCTGACGTAGCTCTGATGTATGACCTAATAGCCCTACGTACGTCCAAAGTGTGATAGATCTTCTCTAACTCCTTGGTGGGATGAGGACAGAAGGAGGGAAGGACGATGTCCTGTGTAGCATGGAAGGCAGAATTGACCTTCGGGATAAAGGCTGGGTCGGTCCTTAACACTACCGAGTCCGGGCGAAAGATGCAGAGCTCTTTTCTCACCGACAAGGCACCCATCTCTGACACTCTGCGAGCCGACGTCAAGGCGGTGAGCATCAGAGTCTTAAGGGTGATTATTTTGAGCGGGGCTCTCTTGATAGGTTCGAAAGGGTGTGTCGTCAGGGCCTTAAGGATGACGTGAAGGTCCCAGGAGGGGAACCGGTGTCTAGTAGGCGGTGACCTGTTAGAGACCCCTTTTAGTAGCCTGCGGATGTGAGGATGATTGGATATCCGGGCTGCTTCCTCATGAGGTAGGATGGATGTAATAGCTGCCACTTGTCTCCTGACCGTATTGGGCCTGAGACCACGGTCAAAGCCGTCTTGGAGGAATTGGAGAAGAGTAGGAACCGTCACGTGGATGAAGTCCTTCTTCTTTAACCTACACCATCTTCTGAACGCTCTGAAGGTGTAGTCGTAGATCTTTATAGTAGACGCTCGCCGGGAAGCCAAGATAGATTCGATGACTTCGGGCGAGTAGCCGTAGGAAGTCAGCATGAGCCGCTCAATCTCCACGCGTGAAGCTGAAGCCAGGCTGGTAGTGGGTGGTAGACTTGGCCCTGGGACAGCAAATCTGATCTTAGGGGCAGTGGCAAACTCCGTGTCGACAGACTGAGGATCTCCGAGTACCACGGACGTCTGGGCCAGGCTGGAGCTATCAGGATGACCTCTGCTCTGAGCCTTCGAATCTTCGATAGGAGTTTCGAAATCAGAGGCACCGGAGGGAAGGCATAAAGAAGACCTGGCGGCCAATGGCAATTCAGGGCATCGATGTCGACTGCCCCCTCTGTCTTGAACCTTGAGACAAATCTGGGTGTCTTGGCATTGACCGGGGAGGCGAACAGATCTATTATAGGCCTTCCGAGAACCGTCACGACGCTTGCGAAGACCTCTGGGTGAAGACTCCACTCTCCGTTGTCTATGTCGGTCCGACTCAGCCAATCCGCCCTGGTGTTGAGCAGACCCTGAAGATGCTCGGCCTCCAATGAGACCAGATTGTCTTCCGCCCAGGCTAGGAGAGACTGAGCCTCGTCCATGAGCGTGCGAGACCTTGTGCCCCCCTGGCGATTGACATGGGCTTTGGCGGTTATGTTGTCTGTTCTGATCAGGACTGACTGGTCCTTGACTAAGTGTTTGAAGGCTAGAAGAGCCAATCGGATGGCCCGAAGTTCGAGCCAATTGATGCTCTGCGTCGTCTCCCACTGGTCCCACCTTCCCTGGGCTATGTGGGTCCCGCAGTGGGCTCCCCAACCGCGGAGGCTGGCATCCGTGGTGATCTGGACCTTGTGTGGTGTCCAAATGGGGCGCCCCCTGACGATCGCTCGAGAGGTCCACCAGGACAGCGAGCGGCGCACCCGCCTGGGTATCAGTATCTTCCTTGGTCTCTTGAGAGCAATGTCCTTCTGGTAAGGGAGCAGCAGCCACTGGAGCGGACGAGCATGGAACCTCGCCCAGGGCAGGCAATCTATCGCTGCGATCATTAGTCCCTGGAGATGGGCCAGGGCCTGCAGCGAGGCGGAGGGACTGTGTAGAACCTTGCGGATCGAGGCGCGAATGGACTGGATCCGATCTGAGGGCAGGCACACCGTTCCCCCCCAAGTGTCGGATCTTGGCCCCCCAGGGACGGATCCCTGTACTGGGGAGGATGGAGCTCTTCTTCAGGTTGACTAAGAAGCCATGGTCCTCCAGGGATCTGAGGACCATCTGCGTGTCGCGGGCAGCCTGCCGACTGGAGGGGGCTCGGATCAGGAGATCGTCCAGGTAGGGGTGAACGTGGAGTTGACGGGACCTCCAATGGGCTACCAGGGCCACCATGATCTTGGTGAACACCCTTGGGGCCGACGCAAGCCCAAATGGGAGGGCTCTGTATTGAAAATGTCGCCGGCCATATTTGAAACGTAGGAATCGTCGGGAGTCCGGGTGGATCAAGATGTGAAAATATGCATCCCGAAGGTCTATAGAGGAAAGGAAGTCTCTGGGCTGGAGGCTGTCCAGGATCGACTTCAGGGTTTCCATCCGGAACCTCTTCTTGGTTATAAAGCGGTTGACTCCTCTTAGGTTTAGAATGGATCTCCAGGAGCCGTCCTTCTTTGGGACCAGAAAAATGGTGGAATAACAGCCTTTTCCCTTTTGGTCCGGTGGCACTGGTTCTATGGCTCGAATCTCCAAAAGGTGAGAAATGGCTTCCAGTAGGAGGCGGTGTCTTTCGGGATCCTTGGATCTGGGAGAGGGCACGAACATGTCGTGAGGCCTTAGCTGGAACTGAAGCTTGTATCCATGCCGAATGGTGTCGAGGACCCACGTGTCCGAGGTGGAGTTCTCCCAGATGTGAGCGAATCCCTGGAGTCTGCCCCCTACTGGAATCATTCTGTCATGCTTGTTTATTTTTGTTTGTATTCTTGGGACCTCCGCCGTCTTTATGGGAGAAGGAAGCCTTATGTTTGGGAAATTTGGAGTCTCCCCAGCGGGATCTGGGTCTGGACTCCCTGGCTTGAGAAGAGGAGTTAGAGGAGGAGTAGTCAGGTCGAAAGGAACGAAAGGAAGAACGCTGTCTAAACTGTTTCCTATCCTCCTTCTTTTTTGCGGAAGGCAAGGCCTTCTTTTTATCTTTTCCCTCTACTAAGACTGGATCAAGGGACTCGCCGAAGAGCTTAGTGCCTAAGAAGGGAGTGTAGGATAAGTTCTGTTTAGACCTGGAGTCCACATTCCAGCTCTTAAGCCAGAATTGGCGCCTAACTGCTACAGCCGCAGACTGAGCTCTTGCGCACTGCTGGACGGTGTCCAACGTGGCGTCGGCTGTGAAGGCCCATGCCTTGATGATCTTGTTTATGGTCTGTCTAACTCTAGTGTCCGCGTTAGGGAGCATGTCAAGGAGGTCCTTAGACCACTGGAGAGAAGCCCTGCTGACCATAGAGACTGTCGTGGCGGCCCTAATGGCTATGGAGGAGGCCTCATGGACTTTTTTGAGAGCTCCCTCGGCCCTCCTGTCCTCCGGGCTTCTAAGGGTGTCCTCGCCGTCGCGGCTAAAGACTGATGAAGAGACTAGGGCGGACACAGGAGCATCAACCAAGGGGACCTTAAGCTTGTCCATGACTGACTGCTGCAGGATGTAATGCTTACGGGTGGAAGCTACTGCTGGGCCTAGCTGCAGCTGGCTTCTGCCATTCTTCCCTTATAATCTGCATAATGTTATAAGGGCAAGGCACCTCTAAAATAGAAGGGGCTGAAACTGGGAATAGATCCTCGCCCACTCTGGGCAGATCCGAGTCAGGCGTAAGCGCCTTGGTCGAGGGCACAGAAATCCCCAGGGTCTTAGTGGTTTTCCTGATGAGGGGGGCATAATCTACGGCACTAAAGAGCCGGGAAGAAGAGGGCCCATCCCTATCGTCAATATCCTCATCCTGGGAAAGTTCTCCCTCCTCGGCTCCAGAGTGATTGGAATCCGAAAGAGCTTCTAAGGCGTCCTCGTCCGAGGACAGCTGAGTGGGCGCCCTCTTGCGCTTGCCCGACCCCCTTCCGAACCTAGGGCGTTTGGAGGGCGGCTGATAGGAATGTTCTGACTCTGACTCCTCATCGGAGCGCTCGGAGACAGCGGAGTGGGAGGCGGCTGGGGAACGGTCTAGGGCATTGTGGCGGAGGAGAGGGTCGCTAGAGCCCTCACTGGTGGACCTGGCCCTAGAGCCGGAGGAAGCCGGTTGTGTCCCCTCCCGAAGGCGCGCTGCGCCAGTAGAGCCCTGAGCTGCGGTGGCTGGCATACTCGCCGGAGGAGTGGGGGGAGAGGAAGCAACCGCGCGATGGCCTCAGGGGCCGTGCCGACCCGCCCGCCGGATGGTTAGGGTCCACTTCCGGTTCAAGATGGCGGCCCCCATGGGCCTCCGCATGGCCAAGATGGCCGCCGCCATAGGCGGCCACGTGGCCGAAGGGGCCGCTCCCGATGAACGGGGCGACCAAACCCCCCCATGGGAGAAAGGTGGTGCGGTTGGGGTCCGCCTGCCAGGGGCCCGGCCAGACATTGGGCCAAGCGCTCTCCTGTGGAGAGGAGGCTGGGATGGGGGCGCCGCTGCCGCTGGTCTGGCAGGGAAAAGGCCCAGGCCACATGACGAGGGGAGGGAAACCCATCGAGTTAAAGGGGCCCGGTCCCCGAGATGGCGCCGCCGCGCGCGCAGTGTCCTTTTTCTCCTGGGACATTTGAGCCGGGGGAAGGGTCTCCTGGGCCCCGGGGCTCCTGGGGACTGGCTCTGGAGAGGGAGGGGTACTCACATCCTCCACTATGTCGGCGGCGTCCGTAGCGGGCTCTCCCTCAGCGGACCCGGACTGGGTCGCTTGGGAGCCCCCGATGGCGCTAGCGAGCAGGAGGCGGCTGGCCTCGGCTGGCTGCGACCGCGTCTCCTCACCATGTCCCGGCTGGGACGCAGAAGCCGCGAGGCAGGCTTCCGGCAAAGCCGGGGCTGGCCTGGGCAGGGAGGAGACCGCCTCGGTGGTCACCCTGGCTTTTTTGCCTCCCGGCATGGCTGGGAAGGAGGGCGGGAGGGGGAAGAGCAAGCGGAAGAAAGGCAAAGAGGGGAAAGTGTTTTTTTTTTTTTTTTTGAAGGCAGAAAAAAGAGAGCAAGAAGAAGCAAGGGTTCAAGCCAGGTGAGTCCCAGAGGCAATCAAATCTGAGAAGGAAGTCTTGAAGAACGCGTCCTAACAGAAGCAAGGCAGGAAGAAGACTGAGGCCACAAGGGGTGGCTCCGCCCTGAGAGGCGGGGTCAGGCCCCTGGCCTTTGTTTTTCTTTCTCCCTGCCTAACAGAAGTCATGTGGGCGGAGCCACCCAATTTAAAGGAGGCTCGGCTCCTTCTCTGCTGGGAAATAGTTTTTAGCTATGGTAAGCAACTGAAAATATTTAACTAGCAAT
>NW_024804077.1:0-5965 GCF_019175285.1 Sceloporus undulatus | reverse complement strand
CTGCTATTGGATTCTTCATGCATGCATCACACCTTGTTTTATTCCCTAACTCGTCACACACACATAATGAAGCTTTTTTTTCTTTTTTCTTTTACAAAACCTTCATTTTTCCACCTAAAATACTTAAAGTCGAGGAACCTGGTCATCTATGTTTTTATCACTTCTCTTAACAGTTTGAAAGAGCTGGTAATTTGCTTCTCTTGCCATCTCTGTTCTCTTAGAGTAACTTTGGAGAAGACAATGTTTGTCTGAAAATGAGCCACCATCTGGTGTGTTAACATTCCGTGATAATGGCTTTATTGTGAAGGATGCTGCAAAGGAGAGACAGTACACCACAGATAAGTACACTTATCTTTATCATCAGTTTCTATTGTGACCACATACACTAAAAATATGCTTTTTCATTTAGCACTCCAACATTTAAGTAATCTAAAGGGGATACAAACACACATTTAGGTTAAATATTTCCTCTCTCCTTCTCACCATTTGCTTTCTTACAAAAATGATAACCTCATTACAAAATTCTTTTTGATTGTTTGTGTGCATGTATGTAAAAAAAAATCCTGAAAAATCTGTTACAGGATTCTTGGAGTCAGACTGATATCAATGCAGAACAAGAAAATTAAATGAAACAAGAACAAAAAATGGCCCCAGTCTTTGTTTACTGGAAGAATCACAACCCATTTTGAGGAGAAAAAATCTTGGAAAATTGTCCTCTCCTTTGGGTGACCCTATGGATGAGACATTTCCAAGACCACCAATCCCCATCCTCCACTGCTCTGCTTAGGTCTTGTAGATTCATCCTTGTCACCTCCCTAATTGAGTCTAGCCATCTGGTGTGTGGGCTCTCTCTGACCAGCTGAGCGCGCCCCCACGCTGGGAGAGACTCTAGCCGCTCGGCGGCGAACTGGGAGGGAGGGGTTGAGCCGGTGGGAGCAGCTCTCCTCTTAAAAGCCGGCCCGCCGGCCCTCCGACCAAGGACGCCACCTGGGACCAGCTGAGCGCGCCCCCGCGCTGGGAGAGACTAGCCGCTCGGCGGCGAACTGGGAGGGAGGGGTTGAGCCGGTGGGAGCGGCTCTCCTCTTTAAAGCCGGCCCACCGGCCCTCCGACCAAGGACGCCACCTGGGACCAGCTGAGCGCACCCCCGCGCTGGGAGAGACTCTAGCTGCTTGGCGGCGAACTGGGAGGGAGGGTTTGAGCCGGTGGGAGCGGCTCTCCTCTTAAAAGCCGGCCCTCCAACCAAGGACGCCACCTGGGACCAGCTGAGCGCACCCCCGCACTGGGAGAGACTCTAGCCGCTCGGCGGCGAACTGGGAGGGAGGGGTTGAGCCAGTGGGAGCGGCTCTCCTCTTAAAAACCGGCCCGCCGGCTCTCCAACCAAGGACGCCACCTGGGACCAGCTGAGCGCGCCCCCGCGCTGGGAGAGACTCTTGCTGCTCAGCTTTCCTCTTATAAGTGCCCAGCGCCGAGAGGGACCTTGTTGCCATCTGACGAGGCATTTTTGGAAGGGGGAGGAGACGGTGGGAGCGGCTTCCTGAAAAGGCCGGTTCGCCGGCCACCGGAGAAACGGCAGCGCCAGCCCCCACCACCACCGGGAAGAGCGCCCAGCGCGTGGGAAGGACTGCGTCCTGTTAGCTGGGGGGGCGTTTTGTCCTTCTTGGTTTTTGTTTTTGTTTTGTTTCTGTGCGCTAGCAAGCAGCAGGGAATGACCTTTGAATCTTTCCCCTTCCATCATTGCTGCATCATGGGGGGAGAAGGAGGGTATGAATGGGAGATCTGTTATGGTTGGGGAGGTGGGGGATAAACAGCTAGATAAGCGCGAGGCTCCTATTGAGGTAGTGTGGGGCAGGGGAAGGTATGGCGGTAGGAGTGTGGGCTCGCGTTACAGGGGAAGGTGAGATCGATGTCTAATATCTATCTCCCCTTCCGGCCCCTCTCCTAACCAAAAGGACCTGAGGGTCATTCCAACCATACCACAAACCCTGACTCTGCTCCTGTGCAACGCCAGGTCTATTAAGAACAAGTCCCACATTGTTTATGATATACTTGAGGATAACAACTGTGACCTGGCTTGCATTACTGAGACCTGGCTTGGGCCTGAAGGGGAAGCTGTGTGGGCTCAGGCCCTGCCAGCCGGGTACTCAGTGAAGGACCAGACCAGGTTAGGTGGGCGGGGGGGGGGGTCGCTTTAATCCACAAGAACACCTTGTCTCTTTCCAGGAACCATGTTCGTCAAACTTCCTACATCGAGTGTATCTACTTGACCTTGAAGGCCAGGGACAGTCTAGGGATTCTGTTGGTGTACCGGCCACCCCGTGCGCTAAAGGACTCCCTTAACGAGCTGACACAGTTGGTCTCGGAGCTGATGCTGGAAACACCCAGGCTACTTGTCCTGGGTGATTTCAACATCCCCTTCGCGGCCAACTATGTTCTATCTGGTGCGGCTCGGGAATTCATGGACACCATGACTTCCATGGGCCTGTCTCAACTGGTCTTGGGTCCGACGCATTCTGCGGGTAATACACTCGATATGGTTTTTTGTACGGACATGGAAAATCCGTGGGTGGAAATATCTAATATTTCCCCCTTGTCATGGACGGATCACTTCCTGGTGGAGGCAAAGATCAAGGCTTCTACCCAGATCCCTCCCGGGGGTGGTGGACCTATTAGAATGGTCCACCCTCGAAGGCTGATGGAACCCAAAAGGTTCCAGGAAGCCCTAGAGGGGTATATGGTTGGAAATGACGGCGACTCTGTTGATGCCCTGACTGGTATCTGGGATACCGGTCTCTCTAGGGCTATACACAGTATTGCTCCCAAGCTCCCTCTCAGGCCTGCTTCCAAACGTAAGCCTTGGTATACGGAAGATCTCCGGGCACGGAAGCGGGTCCTGCGACGGCTAGAGCAGCGCTGGCGGAAACACCTACGCTTAGCCGACAAGGCTCTCCTAGACCACCTTTTGGAGGACTACGGAGAGGCGATACGAGCAGCTAAGAATTCGTTCTATGGTGCTCGTGTTGCGTCCGCGGAGTCGCGTCCAGCAGAGTTGTTCAGGGTAGTCAGAGAGCTAACTCAGCTCCCTCCTGCCCCGAACCAGATCCTTGAACCTTCTAAGGCCTGCTGTGACCAATTTAACAACTTCTTCGCGGATAAAACCTCTCGGATAAGCGAAGGTCTAGAAGCCAGCATTAGAGCAGAACCTAGAGCAGAGGTATCCAGAGCTTCCATGGACTCAGTTATACTGGATCAGTTTGAGTCTGTCAGTACCGAGGATGTGGACAGGATCCTTCGGAGTGTTAGGAAGACGACCTGTTCTCTCGATCCCTGTCCCTCATGGCTAGCGGCACAGGGGGCCCCGGTTGTGACTTCATTGCTACACCGGATTATTAATACATCGTTGAGGGATGGGAAATTTCCATCTAATTTGAAATTGGCCATAGTAAAACCTTTATTAAAAAAGCCCTCCCTTGACCCCCTGTTGTATAATAATTATCGGCCAGTTTCGCTATTGCCATTTTTGGGAAAGGTGATCGAGAGGGCGGTTGCTCTCCAGCTCCAATCGATCCTGGATGAAACGGATTATCTAGACCCATTTCAAACTGGCTTTCGGGCGGGCTACGGGGTTGAGACTGCTATGGTCGCCTTGGTCGATGATCTCCGTCTGGGCATCGACAGGGGTAGCGTGTCCCTGTTGGTGCTCTTGGACATCTCAGCGGCTTTCGATACCATAGACCATGGTATCCTTCTGGAGCGCCTAGCGGAGGTGGGAATCGGGGGCACTGCGCTCCAGTGGTTCCGGTCCTACCTCTCTGGGAGGTTCCAGATGGTGCAGCTGGGAGACGTGTGCTCCGAGAAGAGGGCCCTTACATCCGGGGTCCCTCAAGGAGCCATTCTGTCTCCCATGCTTTTCAATATTTACATTAAACCGCTGGGAGAGATCATCCGGAGACATGGGGCGCGGGGTTATCAGTACGCTGATGACACCCAAATAGTTTTCTCTATGTCTCCGGCTGATACAGTGACCGGGGATGGCATCTCTCCTCTTGTGACCTGTTTGGAGTCAGTAATGGGCTGGATGAGGGAAAACAGACTCAGCCTGAATCCAGAGAAAACGGAAGTACTGGTGATAGGTTCCCCTGGTCCAGGGATGGCGGTAATTCCACCCGTCCTGAATGGGGTCACGCTCCCTGTGAAGGACTCTGTACGCAGTCTGGGGGTGCTCCTTGACTCGTCGCTCCACCTTACATCTCAAGTGGATGCGACAGTCAGGAGCACCTGTTATCAGCTTCATCGGATACGCCAGCTGTGTCCCTACCTGGGCCAGAGGGACCTTGAAACTGTTGTACATGCTCTGGTAACCTCTCGCCTGGACTTCTGTAATGCGCTCTACATGGGGCAACCCTTGTACCATACCCAGAAACTGCAATTAGTGCAGAATATGGCAGCCCGACTGGTCACTAATACATCCAGGGCCAGTCACATAACACCAGTGCTCAAAGAGCTGCACTGGCTGCCTATTCGTTTCCGGGCGCAATACAAGGTGTTGGTCGTTACCTATAAAGCCCTAAATGGCTTGGGCCCAGGGTACCTGACGGACCGCCTCTCCCCATACAATCCGCCCCGCACCCTCAGATCATCTGGGCAACAACTTCTAAGAGTTCCGGAGGCCAGATTAGTTTCTACCTCCAAGAGGGCCTTTACGATCTCGGCCCCCAGCCTCTGGAACTCGCTGCCCACAGAGCTTCGCGCAGCCACCTCCCTACTCCAATTTAAGAAGGGTTTAAAAACCTATTTATTTGGTCAGGCTTACCCCTGAATATTTCCCCCTAGACTATTATTCTCCCCCCTCCCTCTGCCAGCATTGTAGACTGGCATGAGGTTGCAATGTTTTTAAAATGTTTAGCTCTATTTGTAAATGGAATTTGTATTTTGTACTGGCTTAGTGTTTACTGTTTTATATGACTCTGTTGTGCACCGCCCTGATTTGAAGAAGGGCGGTATAAAAATAAAACTTTTATTATTTATTATTATTTATTGCCCTCAAACTTTCCTAGCATTATTGTGAGTCATGTCTTCTCATGATGTGGCCAAAGTAAGACAGTCTCAGTTTGATCATCTGGGCTTCCAGGGAGAGATCTGGTTTGCTATTTCTAGGATCCATTTGTTCGTCTTTTTGGCTGTTCATGGTATCCTCAGCACTCTTCCCTTGCACCACATCTCAAATGAGTGGTTTTTTCCCTTGTTCGCATTTTTCACTGTCCAACTGTCACATCTGCACATGGTGATGAGGAATACTATGGTCTGGACGATTTTGACTTTGGTCCTCACTTGTATCTCTTTGCTCTTTAGGGTCTTTTCTAGTTCTTTTATCTCTGTCCTTCCCATTCCTAGTCTTCTTCTTATTTCTTGGCTATAGCCACCATACTGATCAAGGTTTGATCCTAGTTACAGAAACTCTTTAATTATTTTGATTTCTTCATTGTCTGGGCTGAATTAATATATTTCTTCCATGGTCATTATTTTTATGTTCAGCATTAAGCCTGCCTTTGCACGTCCCTCTTTGACCTTCCTTAGTAATTCCTCCAGATCTGAGATATTTCATCCACATATCTAAGTTTGTTGCTGTTTCTTCCTCCTATCTTCACTCCTCCTTCTAAATCCAATCCTCAGTCTCTTATGATATTTTCTGCATACAAGTTAACAAACAGGGTGATAGAATGCAGCCTTCTTGCCTTTTTATTCTTTTCCTCCAAGACAGTGCTCTGGAGAAGTGCTTTTTCTTAAAAATGTGCCAGGGTTGTGAAGCTCCAGTAAACTTGAGCCAGTAAAATCCCAGACTAATCCTTTTACTCTGTTTTGTGGCTGGGTCAGTTAGACCTGTATAATACAACAAAATGAAACATTGGATATCTAAAGTATAATGACTCAAATGACTGTAACAGAGTAAAAATTAATCTAACTGGA
>NW_024804076.1:0-5965 GCF_019175285.1 Sceloporus undulatus | reverse complement strand
GCAAAGTACAGAAGCAAGAAAGCATTATTATTATTGTGTTCCTATCATTCCCCCCTTTTTCTCTTTGAAAGTTGTGAAAACAAGTTTCACTATGAATGTTCATCATATGCCCTCATTATTATCATTTCTTTTGCTATAAAGCTTGCAGTGGTCTTAGTAATACTTTTCTTTATACATTGCAATAAGCATGGCATTAACATACATAACAATAGTCCTATTGCGAGGACAATTATTCCTGTTCCAACCAAGCCCTTTAGCCATCCAAAGTTTGGCAACCAAGATATCAGCCAGTCCCATAGATTCCATCCTTTTCCCATGTGAGGAACCTCTGCTATTTTTGCTATTCTGTCGACATGCTGTCTGACATCTTCTTCATTGTCTGGGATGTATACACAACACTCCTGTTTTATTAGTGTATACACTCCTCCCTGACTGGCTAACATGGTGTCCAGTGCTAGCTTATTCTGCAACACCATTTTTCTGATTTCTTTCTGTTCTTTGGCTAGGTCAAAAAGGGCTTCATCTGTCTCATTTGCCATGATTTCTACCACCGCCTGCAGTCTATATACTGCATTCAATAGGCCTCTATGGCCTCTCCAGTGTCTCATTGGGGCATAATCTTTTACAAATTGCCTGCTTTCTTCCAAATCTCGGTAATTTCTGATTATTCCCTCAGGTAGTTCATTTCTAATAATTCCCACCCCAATTCTCAGGCAAAATAGCATATGCACGTATCCCACAGATGAAATAATGTCCTTTTAAGGCAGGGAACGATCTTTTACACGATGCAGTCATTGTCCATGATGCATAATAACCACTTTTTGCAAGGTGTATCCTGCCACCCAGCTACCATTGATATATGCCCCATTTATTTTTAGGTTGACTTTACACTTACTGATGCCCACTCTTGGTCCTGTGGTCTCATTGCATTGCCAGCACCATTGTCCTGTCTTTTGACCAATCCTATAGTACCCTTGGGTGGAGGGCTCAGACTTTATCCAACTCCAGCCCATACTGTTGTCTGGTCTATATGGTTTGGCCAATTCAGCAGAGTTCAATGGTACTACCTCAAAGGGCATCCCAGTGTGTGAGTCAAGGGGCATTTGGTGACACACCCAGCAGTCAGATACATTTAAAGCGTTCCCAATTTTCTGTGAGTATACCAAAAGGGAATTACTTTCTGAGGTAGCCTAATCTGGATAAAGGTGGGCATATAGGTGGGGGTAATGAAAATGTTTGTGTTTGTGTTTCTACATCAATTGTGCAACACATCCCGTTTCCCATAAGTCCTTTCTGTCTTTCAGAATGGCTCTCGGAAGCCACTCCTCCTGTTTCTTCGAGGCTGATCTTGGCATCATGACCTCGGAAGGGGGGCTCACGTTGCGATGCTGCCCCTTCCTCCATCTCCATCTGTAGGCTATTTGGTGATCTTTACCTGCAAAGGATTGTCTTTATTGGTCTGTATGGTCCACACAGGTCCCTGTTGGGTGTGGTCCTTCTTGATGACCCAAGGTTTAATTCCAACCAACTTTACTGCAGTGAGAGTGGTCAGCAGTATCTCATAAGGTCCTTTCCACTGTGGTCCCAACAAGTTGCTCTTCCGATCCTTCAACCATACGGATTCTCCTGGGGAGAAAAGGTGAAGAGCAGTGACAGAAAAGGGGTATCTGATTTCACCCACAAACTGATATAATTGTTTTAATACCATTTCCAATAATTGCACTCCTTTAATCAATTCCTGTCTCTCCAATTGCTCAGGGTCTCCTTTCATTAAATGGATTCCCAAGGGTGGTTTACCATACACCATTTCATATGGTGACAATCCCAAAAACCTGGTTGGTGTACACCTGACTTTTAACAATGCCATTGGTAAAACCTTAACCCAATTTAGTTTAGTTTCCTAGCACATTTTCTTCAAGTACAACTTCAAAAGTTGGGATGGCCTAGCCTTCTGGAATAGGACCAAATGGCTGTAATAAAGTTATTATTATTTCTCCAATCTCAAACTTGTCTTCTACTTAGACCTTTAAATTTCCAACAGGGTTTGAATTTAATGTGAGCTGATAACTTTAACAGTTTAAATAAGTTTGACAGCTTCTTCCAACAAAAGAGAGATAGCCACAATGTTTCTGAGACAGCCTGGCTATCTTTGGCTCACAGGGTCCCTATTTTTATTGAAACAGGCTACAGGCTTATTCCAGGAACCAAGATGCTAGGTCTGCTGGTGTCTGGTAATCCTAAAACAGGTGGGCTACAGTTGTCTTCTTGGTGTTTGCCTGTCCACAAAAAAGGTGCAGACTCTAGTGATTTTCCCTTTTAACATGTCATACAGTGGCTTCACCAGAGAAGCAAGGTTTAAAATCCATATTTGACAGTATCTTGCCATCAGCTGTCTGCTAAGACTCTTGTATTCTGTTTTCTACTTTAGTCTTCTTCTTCCTCCACATCTCTCATTACCATGGCAGGAACATCCTAGGAAGCGGAATAGAAAGGGAGCTCTAGCATTGAATTCATGGCACCCTTTCCGCATCCACGCCTTCTTCCTCATCCTCATGCATCATCATTCCACATACTCTCATCTGGCCTCTCCAGTCCAATGGGACACGTCATCCTCCTTCAGTGCTGCTGGGCCAGCAAACTTGCTTTTTCCTGCATCTGCTTCTCACTGTTCCTTAAACTTCTGTCTGCCAAGGCTGGGACATTCCTCAGTCCTTCTACAACTTCTTCCAGGTATCTGGAGCTGACTGGGAAAGATAGCTCATTACCACTACTTGTCTTATTCTTCTGGATCCAGGGGGGCTATACTGACAATAAGCATTTTGGAGGTGCTCCAAAAACACTCTGGGGCTGTCATCTTTCTTTTGTCAGACATCATTGATCCTTTGCATCATGTGTCTACTTCCTTTCTGAGAGCTATGGTGATTACTATATTATATATATATTACTATATTATATATTCCACTTATAACAGTCTTCTTAGGATCAGTTCTCTGTCCTTTCTTACAGTCTTTATTTCTTTAGTTTTACCAAATCTTCTCAGATATGGTTACAAAACATTTAAAAGTCACTCAGGATCACAACTTCCAAAACTCAAAAAACACTAAATTGATGAAACAGTGTCCTTTTCCCAAAAATCAAAAATCAAAATCCAAACAGTCCCAAACACTCTCAAAAGTGGTTGAATTTCATAAACATCAAAAGTTTAAAAAGCAAGAAGTTTCATCAAGAACTGAAAAAAACTCTTTAAAGTCTGGAAATGCCTTTCTTTGTTAGAAATCCTTCTCAGACTCTTTCAACTTAGCAAGATGTCTCTCTGTAGTTTTATTGTTGTTGTTGCTGCTGCTGTTATCAAGTGCAGCTAAAACTTATTCTGCAATGGTAACTTCATCTCCTTTTTCATTAAAATAGCACTCTTGTTATGCTCTGGAACCCTTGTTAACTGTCTAGTGCCTCTAGTGTTCACTTTTAGGGTATTGCAAGAACTCTCTCTTTCTCTCTCTCATGCCTTCTTAAAACAAACTTCCTTTGTCCTCTCTGTAGTGCACGCAGTGTCTTATCTCTGGCCTTGCCTTGAGGAACTGAAAGCATTTTTTTTTCATCCTCCATGGCAAGAATAAAGGGGGGCAGGAAAAAAGAAAGCCTTCGCTCTCTAGAAGGAAACTTTTCCTTCCTTTTTAAATTGCTCAATGAAAGTTTTCCCAAAAAGCTGTTAGCAATCCTGTCCCATTTATTTCCTCATTGCCTCCTGCTTTTCTCTGGGTGGTTGGTTGTGTGCTCTGTATTGTATTTCAGGATTTCTCTCTCAGGATTCCTCTCTCAGGCCTCCATGCATACACCCTTCCACAGCCTGGATTTCCACAATCCAAAGGCTTCTTCTGAGTCTCTTTCCTTTTACAAACATGCTTGGTTCTTTCATGTGTTCTGCATAACTTTGCAAACCTGTCTTTTATTCTTTAAATGTGGTTGTTCTACTGCTCTCACAACCAAATTTCAAGCTTGTCTTACTTTGCTACTCCAGGTTCTCTGTTACTCTAGGATAGCAAAACTCATTTGTTTTCTGACTCAATCTGTGGAAGTTTGTTGTTTGTACAGTGTATGTATTATAGTGTATAGCACTGTGTAAATTTACAGTGCTTTATAAATAATAATAATAATAATAGTTCCTTTAAACTCACACAGATTGGGATTATATTTTCTTTAACAGGAGTGTTTTCCACACGAACTGGTATTTCATTAATGTGATTCTTTTCATCTTCTTCTTATGATACACACAGTCCAATTGGGTGTTTTTAAATTACTCTAACACCCATTTTTCATTTTTCATTTTAAACACTCCAGGCTTTTAATCTTTCTTCTGCCCATGCTCCTGGGTTTATCTTCTGTCTGCTCCTTTTAAAATTTTAAACACAGTCCTCAGAGCAAACGGACATAGGCTTTTTCAAATTTCATCCCAAATTTCTAGTTTTCAGGCAAAATCTGTTTCAAAGGCACTGGGCATCCAGGAGCATTTTAGAACTTATGAGCTATTCAGTGGATTGTATAAACTTTAATCTCTTCCAATAGGTTGACAAAAGGGGTCTTATTTTACAATTAAAACTCTTAGCATTTTATTACTCAGTTTCTGTTTTTTCCTTCAGGTTCTCATTCACTGGGCCATAGATCACAAAACTCGAGAACCCTCTCTGTTGTTGTTGTTGTTGTTGTTGTTGTTGTTGTTTTTGAATCTTCCTCTTGCCTTAGGCAAACTTGCATCACTGTTGCCAGTCTCCTTCACAATTGGTCTCCATGTCTTTAGCACATGAAGAATCACAGAATTGTAGATTATTATTTTTTTTCTCTCATGTAGTTTGTATTTTAACTACCATGCAACATTGTTCTTAACAATGGCAGATTTTCTTTTACAACATTGTACCATGCATTAGTCTGGATTGGTACTTTGCTGTAAAGGCTAACACTTTCTTTATAAGTTTTAGGTCCAAGGACACAATAGCTGGCCAGGGGGAATCTAAAGGGAAAAGTGACTACTCTAACATACAAATGGTTTGCTTGTTTGTTTCAACTTCCCTGCTTTTCGGTGCCTGCCGAAATGTGCTTTTTCTCCCATTGCGGTAACTAGGGTCTCGGATCACCCTCACCTAGACCGACTTTAACTGCAGTTTTCCTTAGGTTACAACCTATCTTTATTGTCTAGACTTTCTTTTCTTTTCTTTATTCCCAACCGCGGTACATAAATCACCATTCACACAAGGGTTGACAGGGAGTTCGTGGTTACTTAAGGAAAATGGGGGAAGTAACCACTTGAACACTCAGACTGGTAGCCTGTGCCCCCAGACGATCATGGCAAGCGACAGAAACCGTACCAGCCTCATAGGTCATGCACTCTGCACACAAAAGCCTCCCACATTTGATTAACACATTTCTCTTGTTTTCATACTTGCCTCCTCCTCCTCCTCCTGTGCACCGGTTGTCCCACAGCGGTTATTCTGGCCACCTGGTTCGGCACCTAACACTGGGACAGCCACGTCGGACGGCGCGAGGACTGCCAACGGTTATCAGTTGGGGCCCCTCTTGTTGCACAGAAGTCCCGTCGTCCGCCGGGGTCGTGTCAGAGTGGCGGGGCTAACGCCCTCTTCCCTGACTCCGTCCTCCAAAACGGCAGGGGGGAGATCCCGGACGAGCCCCCAGAAAATGTAGCGGGTGACCCCAAACTCATGAACCCGAAGGCCCATGGCCTGCCAGAGGACAAGCAGAGTCAAGAAGACCGAACTGGCTAGAATAAAAAACGCTTTATTGTCTGCGCAGGGCAGCAGCACACCAACGTAGGTGTCACCAAGGCTGCAGCATCGATGGCTTCTTGTCACCCCCCTTTTATGCCCTTCGCAGAGGGCTGTTTTCTAAACAACAAGCGATTGGTTGCATTCACTGTTCACTCAATGGTCCTGTATTTTCTTCTTGGCATTACATC
>NW_024804075.1:0-5965 GCF_019175285.1 Sceloporus undulatus | reverse complement strand
TGAGTAAAACATTTTCCACATTGCTGGCATTTGTATGGTTTCTCTCCAGTGTGGACTCTCTCATGAGTCACAAGCTGTGGTGTGTCAGCAAAACATTTTCCACACTGCTGGCATTTGCATGGTTTCTCTCCAGTGTGGACTCTCTCATGCCTCACAAGGTGAGACTTCTGAGTAAAACATTTTCCACACCACTGGCATTTGTATGGTTTCTCTCCTGTGTGGATTCTGTGATGACTCACGAGAGCTGACTTGTGAGCAAAGCATTTCCAACACTGTAGGCATCTGTATGGTTTTTCTTCTGTGTGAACTTTCTGATGCGTCACAAGGTCTGACTTCCAAGCAAAACATCTTCCACACTGCTGGCATTTGTATGGTTTTTCTCCTGTGTGAACTCTATGATGTCTTACTAGCTGTGACGTGTCACCAAAGCATTTCCAACACTCCAGGCATGCGTATGGTTTCTCTCCTGTGTGTACTCTCTGGTGTGTTTTAAGGTGTGACTTGCGAGCAAAACATGTCCCACACAGTTGGCAATGATATGGCTTCTCTCCTGTGTGGATTCTCTGAGGAATCACAAGTTCTTCTACAAATAAGGACAAGAACAGACAAGACTGAATCTCAACATTAAAGAGGAAGGGTCTCTGCAGTCAACAATGAATCTAGGCATGATTGCTCCTGCTCTCTCCTCAGTCCCACATGCCATTTCTCCCCCTCTTTCCAACTTTTCCACTTGCTTTCAAGTCCATCTGCACTGTTTCAGCATTTCACCTTCAGCATCTCTTCCCTGACATTCTATTTTACACATTCTCTCTCTCTCAACACACATACAAAGTGTGGTGCAAGAAAGAGACACTTTGAAGCCCATTTGGTGAGAAAGGTAGGAAAATAAATATACAAATAAATCAATAGGAAAGACTGAGGAAGGGGGCTGGGAGTTGGATCCCAGTTTTGGTGAAGGTCAGGCTCCAGAGAGGAGCCTTAAAACAACCCTAAGATATCTCTCAGACAGCAATGGACAATTCTTGGCAATTAGGGGATCACATTGGACCCCATCTGTCGGGGATGCTTTGATTGTGATTTCCTGCATGGCAGGGGGTTGGACTGGATGGCCCTTGTGGTCTCTTCCAACTCTATGATTCTATGATCTCCCATTATATCACCTGAAAAAGAAAAGAAAAATGTTTTTCTCCGCAATATCCCGTAACATCCCTTAGGGGAAGTTTTGTCTCTGTTGTGCCTTCTTTATGTTGCTTAAAATATTATTTGCATGTGACTGAGGGTTAGAGTAGGAGATTGAAGGGTAGAGTAAGTGACTGAAGATTAGATACGCGGGGAAGCAAAGAAATAAAGAGGAAGGATGGGAGAGGAAGTAATAAAGAAGAAGGAAGAAGAAGGAACAGGGAAGAGTAAAAACAGAAAATAAGTATGAAAGTCAAGGAAGAGAGTAAGAGGAGGTAGGATGAGTGGTTCTAGAATTTAGGGAATGATTGAGGAGGATGGAAGTCAAAATAGGGCAGAGGGAAATGAAATCAAATAAGATATAAATATTAATATATGTTAGATACTAATGATACAAATGTGATATACTAATATGGAATTTGAGGATTTAGACACTTAATAATTATACTGTATTATATTGTAATCATGTTGGTATATTTGTATTTCCTCTCTACTTGAGTGTTTTGTTTTAAATTGTTTGTATGTTTAATAATTAATACAATAAAAATAAAAAATATATTATTCGCATAGTATAAATTATATGATCCACAATTCCTAATTATATTTTTTCTCTCCATTTCTTGCCTATTTTCTTGCCCTATCTCCCACAAACTGATACTCAGAGAGTATACATTATTATTAATATTAACCTTTATTTATAAAGCACTGTAAATTTACACAGCGCTGTACATACAATCTTTTAGTTAGACAGTTCCCTCAGTAATTAAGTGGAGGAATTTTTGTTACTGTTGGGCCCTCTCTGCGCCATTTTAGGGCCTTTTCCCCAAGGAGAAGTTGGAAAATTCCTAGATTCCACAGGATGTTGCACTGTCAAATAAAGAGGACTGACAAAAGACAAACAAATGAGTCCTTGAACAGATTAAACCTGAACTCTCCCTGGAAGCCAAGATGATCAAATTGAGGTTGTCGAACTTTGGCCACATCATGAAAAGGAATGGCTCATTAGAAAAGACAATAATGGCAGGAAAGGTAGAAGAAAGAAAGGAAGACTGCATGCCAGTTGGATAGACTCAATCAAGGAGGCCATGAGCATGAATTTGCAGGACCTAAACAGAGCAGTGGAGGATAGGGGATCTTGGAATTGTCTCATCCACAGGGATGCCATGAGTCGGAATCAACTCAAGGATAGTTAACAACAGAAACAAACTTCCCAGTCAAGCTCAGAATTGGACTCATAAAACTATAATATCTCATTTACACCTGAAATCAAGACCAGAGTCCAATTTAAATCCATATCAGGTCATCTTACCCTTTTGGTGATAGTGGGAGTGTGAATGAGTACAGTATTTAGTTCCATCTACAGCAAGCCGCCAAGCTTTTCCCCCTCACTTAAATGGCTTCCTTCTCTCGTTTGCAGGTTGTTGTGAAGCTAAAAGGGGTGGTGGGTGAGGATTCTGTGTGCCTCCAAGAATCTGCCTACATTCACAAGTGAGGGACTGGTGGCTCAGTGGGTTTATCACCACAAGAGGAGGTCATCCCCCCGCTCTCTTCTGGTGGCATCCTTCTTGGGCTCTTTGCATATTTGTTGGCTCTTTCCTCCCTCCAGGACATTCCCAACATATCCATCCTTTCCTCTTCCAGGACTTAAAGTCTGTTAGAACACCTTCTGCTTTGCATTTTTATTTGATTAAGGGCCCGAACAGACCAGCCGTGGTGTTTCAAGCCACTCTGGAAGCTTATCATTTTGATGATGGATGCTTGGAGTGACAGAAGCCTAAGGCAGCCCAAAACCAACCCAAAAAAGAGTGGACCTTTTCCACTCCTATTTCGGCCGGGGGTAGAGGGTGCCTTTGGGACCACGATGTGTGTTTGCCGCAGTCTTCAGTAGAGGCGGCTTCAAGTCACTCCTTCTTGGCCATCTGTTTTGGCTCAAAGTCTATCATGCAAACTGTCTCTATCTAAAGCCTCTTCCTCTAAACAGCAGCCCAGTCTGGATGTATGTGTCTCTGGAAGATTACTGGGGAGGAAGGATCGCTACCACCTTCTTGGAAGGCAAAATGGGAGGGAGGTCAGCTTCAACCTCCCCCGCTTCTCTTCACCTACAATGACACCGAAGGAAGGATATGCTAATAGTTGTGATACAAACAACTAGCAACATTAAAATAATACCTTCAAATCACAATATTGTATGCACAACCTAAATGTATTTACATATAAATAGTGAAAAGTTGGTTAAAATGTGATGTTTTAAAAAAAATTTTAAAAAATAAAAAATTTAAAGATTTTCAAAGTTTTTTAAAAGATCAAAATCTTGGGGATGGAGAGGCTGAGTGGAAGAGCAGGGTTTTTTGCAACCAAATGCACACCTCCAGGTGTATTTGGAAGCCCAGTGACCCTACATGCACAACTCCATACCTACAATCTTGAGTTGAACATGGATATTCCTCATCAGACCAAAAAGTCCACCAACATCCATTGGGAAAATTATTTCCAGCATGGTATGGATGCAAGTTAGAGGAAAAGAGATTCCACCTGTTAGGAGGAACATCCTGACAGTAAGAGCTGATCAACAATGGAATGCACTCCCTCGGAGTGTGTAGGAGTCTCCTTCTTTGGAGCCTTTGGAGGCTGGATGGCCATCTGTTGTGGATGCTTTGATTGTGAGTTCCTGCATGGCAGGGGGGTTGGACTGGATGGCCCTTGCGGTCTCTTCCAACTCTATGATTCTATAATTCTATGAGCTTGGGTAAGTTACATGCTCTGAGCCTCAGAGGAAGGCAAGGGCAAACCTCCTCTGAACTCTTGCCAAGAAAACCCTGTAATAGGGTCGCCTTAAGGAGGAAATGACTTGAAAGCACATAACAACAACAAAAGCAAAGAAAGGATTCAGGACAGAGAGTATTCATCCTTACCTTGCTCCACTTCTTCTGGATCGCCCTCCATTGAGAACTCCATTGCCTGGGGTCCAATGGAGACTTCTCAGCTGCAGGACATTCAGAGAGAATTTCTTCTACCAAGAGGTTCTTGACCTGAAACAGCAGTGAGGTTTCAATACACAGAATTTGGAGAAGGGTAAGAAAGCAAATACAATGTGATAGGCAGCACTGAAACCTGGCAGGATGAGTCTCATGATTGTAATGTAGGGATAGAGGTGTATAAACTTTTTAAGAGAAATATGCTAAAGAGGAAAGGAGGAGGAGTGGTGTTGAATGTCAGGGATGTCTACCACTGTGAAGAGACCCAAGACATCTTGGAAGCCAGGTGGGGAGCATCTGGTTAAAAATAAAGGGGAAAGAAACAACAGGGATGTTATTGTGGGAGTCTACTACAGACCCCCAAGACAGACTGAGGAACTGGATGATGCCTTTCTAAAACAGATGACCACACACTCAGAAAGGAGAGATGTAGTAGTGATGGGAGTCTTCAACTATCCTGATATTTGCTGGAAATCAAACTCAGCCAACACTTCAAGGTCTGGCAAATTCCTCATAGCAGTGAGGTTTTAAGACATGGATTTTGGAAAAGGAACAAAGAATATGGCACAGGTCTTTGGGGAAGGGGTTTGGACTTGGGTGCTATGAGACATCTACCCAGAAACAAGTCAGGAAAAGGCCAGCAGCTCATAAGCCCAACTTGGGAAAGTGACATAGGAAATATGAGCTCCAAAAGGTGGAATACAGGATGACACTTGGATTAATAATACTGTGCTTTCAAGTTCTTTCTGACTGAAAAGGCGGACCTCTCAGGGGGTTCTCTGGGGCTGAGAGAGTGAAGGGATTCAGGGAGCCACCCAGTGGGTGCATTTCCATGGGGTGTACTCAGACAGATGACAGTACTTGCCCAAAGGGAAACCATACTTGCCAAATACTTGACAATAGAGAACCATTGGAGAATACTTGCCCATAGAGAATAGTAGAACACTTGCCCAAAGAAAATAACAGGAGAATACTTGCCCATAGAGAATCATTGGGGAATACTGGCCTATACAGAAAAATAGAATCCTTGGCCATAGAGAATAATAGGGGAATCCTTGGCCATAGAAGATAATATGGCCCATATTATCTTTGCCCATAGAGAATAATGGGAGAATATTTGCCCATAGGGAATAATAGAATATAATATAATAGGAGAATTCTTGCCCATAGAGAATCATTGAGGAATACTTGCCCATAGAGAATAATAGAATATAATCTATATAAATAAAAATGTAAATGTTGGTTTCTTCAAAATCTTAAATCTCCAACACTTTTTCACTGATTGCTTTGAAATGTTGACACAATGTTCCATTCAAATACGTGCATATTTTAATATACCTATACCTACTATTATATAGGTGCCACACCTGTGACAGGTAAACATATGTTTTTGAAAAACAGCGCCATCTGTTGGGCGTAACTGCAACAGGCGCTATACTAAATATTTGATTGGCGTTTGCAATCACCAGCAACAAGGCTCAGGGCCAATCTTTACAACTGTGCAGTTTAGATCGAGACACGGATTGCTTCTCACATGGATAATTATATATTGTGTGTTCTAGAGTCGGCAAACTAGACAACCTCTGTATCTACACAGACAATGGAGCAACAAAAATATTGTATACCCACAAGCATTGTGAAATTAAATATTTCAGAAACGTGCACTTTCTCTTTTCTTTCTTTTCTATTTAACCAGACTGGGCCACAGCAACGCATGGCTGGATATAGCTAGGATAGAATAGAATAGAATACTTGCCCATAGGGGATTGTTGAGGAATCCTTGCCTATAGAGAATAATAGGAGAATCCTTG
>NW_024804074.1:0-5967 GCF_019175285.1 Sceloporus undulatus | reverse complement strand
CTTGGATAAAATGCCTCCCTTGGCTCTGCAATGGCTTGGAGGATTGTAGCAAAATGGACACCACTTCCCCAAAGGGATGCTGTTGGATAGAATCATAGAATCGTAGAGTTGGAAGAGACCACAAGGGTCATCTGGTCCAACCCCCTGCCATGCAGGAACTCTCAGTCAAAGCATTTCTGACAGATGGCGATCCAGCCTCTGCTTAAAGAGCTCCAAGGAGGGAGACTCCACTACACTCCGAGGAAAGATTGTGTTCCACTGTCGAACAGCCTTTGCTGTCAGGACGTTCCTCCTAATGTTGAGGGGCAAAATATTATTTACACACCTCCCCCCCCAAAGAGAATACAATGTGGGGGGTGCCCCTTAGATCCCCTGGGGGCAATGTGACCTCCCCCCCAATCCCCAACAGTAGTCCACCCTTGTCTAAGAGATGTCTTAAAGATCTGGCACTTTACCCTCCCTAAAATTGGTGTCCAGGTCCCAGACCCCTTGCTCCGCCTTTCCCAATGACATATTTGCTATTATTTGTATATTGATTATTTCTCAACAAATTGGCCTCAAAGTGTCCCTTTTTTGCATCACACACACTCTTTGGGTGTGTTTCTGTCTGTGATAGAGAGATGGAGGGAATGTGAAAACGTGACTCAGCACTCTATGGCAGTCTCAAAGGATATGATGTCACCTGTCAATCAAAGTATTTTTGCACATGTTTAATGGAATAGTTTGAAAACTTTGACTATCTGCTTCCACTGTTTCCCTCAAGGCAGTCCCCATTCAGTCTCTTCTTTGCTAGCTCCTATGAGTAAGGACACAATCGTTCCATGGATTTAGGGGCATAAGCAGCAGGATCATACTTGGGTTATTCACAGCAACTTTATTAATTTAAACTCAGATAAGGAGGGGTTAATGAGGGCTAAATCATAGGGTAACACCCTCCTCTCTTAACTCGGATTTTCAGTCTTATCTGTCATTATCCTTCGTTACAGAAGAACATTTTACTCATGAGACAGTCCACACAGGAAAGAAGTCAAATAAATGCCAGGCTTGTGGGAAATGTTTTGCTTACAAATCAATCCTTGTCATACATCGGAGAATCCACACAGGAGAGAAGCCATACAAATGCCAGCATTGTGGGAAAGGTTTTTCTCAGCAGGCACACCTAGTGAAATATCAGAGAGGCCACACAGGAGAGAAGCCATATAAATGCCAGCATTGTGGGAAATGTTTTTCTCAGAAGTCGAGCCTAGTGACACATCAGAGAATCCACACAGGAGCCAAGCCATACAAATGTCAGCATTGTGGGAAATGTTTCTCTCAGAAGTTAAGCCTAGTGACACATCAGAGGGTTCACACAGGAAAGAAGCCATACAAATGCCAGCATTGTGGGAAATGTTTTTCTTTGAAGTCACACCTTGTGGAACATCACAGAATCCACACAGGAGAGAAGCCACACAAATGCCAAGATTGTCAGAAATGTTTCTCTCAGAAGTCAAACCTAGTGAGACATCAGAGAGTCAACACAAGAGAGAAGCCATACAAATGCCAGGATTGTGGGAAATTTTTTTCTTTGAAGTCAAATCTAATGACACATCAGAAATACCACACTGGAGAGAAGCCATACAAATGCCAGCATTGTAGGAAATGTTTTTCTTTGAAGTCAAACCTAGTAAGACATCAGAGAGTCCATACAGGAGAGAAACCATACAAATGCCAGCATTGTGGGAAATGTTTTTCTTGGAAGTCAAACCTAGTGAGACATCAGAGAGTCCACACAGGAGAGAAGCAACACAAATCCCAGAAATGAAATAACATTATTTTTGTCAAGAAGGAATACAAATAACACATTTTTAATCCTGTGGTGATAAAGCCCTTGTGATTTTCTGTGTTACATTTGTCTATCCATGTGCCTGTTTTATGTTTTAAAGTTATGTTTTGTTAAGTTTAGCTTTTAATTGCAATTAGTGTAGATCATTGCTTTAGTTTATAAATCTGACTGGGGATTATGGGTTGTGCAATAGGTTAGCCAGATAGAGCGGTGGCATTTGTTGCAGCTAGTTAGAATAGGTATTAAAATTATAGCTTTTGGAATTTGTGGGATGTTGGGTGAAGAAAGTTGGGGGCAGGTATTAACAGAAAGGGGACTAGTTTCTGGTAATGGCAAAGGGGGCCTTGTTGCCTGTAAGGCATAGACTGTGGGAATTGGAGGTGGGGGCTTGGTTTGGAAGAGGGTGGAGTTTTAGGTTTGGGCTTTTTAATATATTCTTTGGGTTGGGGAGGTTAGTTCTGACTTAAATGCTGAATTTCTGCCTATGTTTTCTTAATAAAGTTCTTGTAATAATGTAACATTGATGCACAGAACTTCTGCATTTGCCCATAACTGACCCTTTCTTCTTTTCTCAGCATTCAGCTCCTTTCCCAGCCATAAAAAGAGAGGCAAACACACACACACACACACACACACACACACACACACACGAGACAGAGTTATATGTACAAAGTCATGTCTTCCCAGCCTTTCTGTCCTGAGTCCAGCTCCTCAGCTTGGGGTCCATTCCAGAAGGAAGGGAGGGAGTACTCCATCCTTTTTTCCAAAGGCTGACAGTGGAATAAACAGCAGCAGCAGCAAGGGCATTGCTATTCCTGTGCATGCTCAGGAGGGGACTTTGTGGCAAATCTGCACACAGTCTCATCCCTGAAGCTGCTGACCTCACAGCCTGCTCTGAGGGAGAGATGTGGAGGAGAGCCCTCATTCGTTCAGAGGATTGGCTGGAGGGTCTTCTGGGAGGGGGGGGTGTTGTAAGAACGAAGGAAGCCCCTCTTCTCCCCCCCAAGAAAGGCAGGGGGCCTGCCAGGTCTCCCTCTCTCCTTCCCTGCCCCCTCCTCTGGGGATTCCTTGGGGGCCCAGGTACTTGGGTGTTATTATGAGAAAAGAGGGCATGGCCATGGAGGGGAGGGGGATTCAAAGGTAAAAAGGGCTTTGTGGGTCCCCCTACCTCCTGGAAGGGTAGTGGGGCAGCGGAGAGAGCCTCCCTTCTGAGGCCTCATTTGGGGGAGATTTTTGAGCCAAATAAATAGCATCACTCAGGATAGCATTGGAAACAACATTTTTCATGAGGGAGGAGTTTTCTGTCAGTTCTTGCGGGGAGAGGGCTCTGTCTGGGAGGGAAGAGAAGAGCCCAGGTTTAGGCCAAAGCCAAGAGGAAGAAGACGGAGGGACTCAAAGTCCCTTCTGAAGATAGGGGAGCCCCCCCCAACAACCTGGGAACTAGGTCTAGATGCTCCCAGGATCCAGATTAGGCATCCCCTACACAAATACATACCTTGTTCTTCACAACATCCCTGTGGAGGAGGACCAGCAGCTATGGTCCCAGATAGATTTTCCCCCATTCTGGGACGATGCAGAAAGGGTCTTGGATCCCTTTGAAGGGATGTGGGTTAAAGGAGGAGAAGGAAGGAAGGAGGGAAGGAGGGAAAGTGCCAAGGAAAGAAAAGCATAAAAGGACTGCTGAAGTCAAGGGGGAGGGGGACATCTGGGACCTGACTCAGGCTCCTTCCCCCCAGAACCCATTATTAGAGCCTTCTACAGCTCACTGTGACACTTTAATCAACCATTTTGCAGATAAAATCTCTCAGATAAGAGCCGACTTGGATACCGTCATCATTGCAGAGGCTATAGGTGAGGTGTACAGTGATTCCGTGAATACGATCATACTGGATCATTGAATCTATGAGTACTGAGGACATGGACAAGCTCCTCGGAAGTGTGAAGAAGACTTGCTCTCTTGACCCTTGCCCTTCACGGCTGGTCCTCCAAGGAGGAGATGCACTTAGGACTCACCTGAGATATATCATAGATGCATCTCATAGCCTGAAAAGACAGGTCAAAATAATGCTGCTTTGGGTAACATTGGAGCTATGCTGTTTAAATGACACATGTACCTTAAGAGGCCAGAAACTGCGCCAAAGCTGCCCTCCAGTCCTTAGGACGAGCATGGCTTTGGTGTGGCTTCTGGTATCTTAGGACACATGCAGCGTTTAAACAGCATACTTCCAAAGTGTTCTGAAACAGCTTTATTTTGGCCTGTCCAGGCCCTTAGGGAGGGCTATTTTCCATCTTGCTTAAAAGAAGCGGAGGCACGGCCTCTTCTGAAAAAGCCCTCCCTAGATCCCTTGGACATGAACAATTACAGACCGGTCTCCCATCTTTCTTTTCTAAACAAGGTGATTGAGAGGGCATATGCTCTTCAACTCCAAGCGGTCTTGGATGAAACAGATTGTCTAGACCCATTTCAATCTGGTTTAAAGACCGGATACGGAGTAGAGACTGCTATGGTCACCTTAGCAGATCATCTCCACTTGAGTACTGATGGGGAAGTGTGACTCTGCTGGTGCTTTTGGACTTCTCAGTGGCTTTCAGTACCATCAATCATGGTATCCTTCTGGAACGCCTGAGGGAATTGGGGATCTGGGGGAACTGCATTGCAGTGGTTCTTGTCCTATCTCTTGAGTAGATTCCAGCTGGTGATGCTTGGGGACAGTTGGTCCTCTAAGAGGGAGATTAAATCTGGTGTTCTCCAGGGTGCCATCCTATCCCAAATGCTGTTTAACATAAACATGAAACTGCTGAAAGAGATCATCTGGAGGCATAGAGTGGGGTGCTATCAGTAAGCTGATGACAACCAACTATACCTCTTCATGCCCCAGACCTCAGTGTCAAC
This sequence comes from Sceloporus undulatus, assembly GCF_019175285.1. NCBI lineage: Eukaryota > Metazoa > Chordata > Lepidosauria > Squamata > Phrynosomatidae > Sceloporus > Sceloporus undulatus. The sequence goes on along the minus strand of NW_024804074.1, from coordinate 1,249 downwards.
TAAGGAAGGCATCTCCCCTCTGAATGAATGTCTTGAGAAAGTAATGGACTGGATGAGGAAAAACAGAATGAAGCTGAATCCAGATGAGATGGAGCTGCTCGCTGTTGGAGATCCTAATCCAGATATGGAGGTTTGTCACCTGTGATCCATCTGTGGACGGGGTTACACTTCCTCTAAAGGACTGTGTTTGCAGTTTGGGGGTGCTCCTGGATCCGTCGCTCCAGACATTGGCTCAGATAGATATGATGACCACGAATGTCTGCTATTAGCTTCAGCTGATACGCTAACTGCACCCCTTCCTGGAACCGGAAGAGCTGAAAACTATAATGCACACACTGGTAATATCCCCCAACCCTGAGGCCAGGCCATCAACAACAGAACAATACACAGATTAACATGGGAATCATTTCTCCTTACCCAAGATCACACAGTGTGTGTGTGTGTGTGTGTGTGTGTGTGTGTGTGTATGTGTATCCACTCTCTTCTAGGTCAGCATGCTCTGAAGATGGCAGCTATAGATACCATCTATACTATAGAACATGGCCACATAGCCCAAAAAACCCACAAAAAAAACTACTCCTGGTTTGATTATTATTTTTTTAGCCAGACTTAAAATGGACCCATTGAAGAGCTTCTCTTTGATACTTGAACCTCTCAACTTGTGCATAGGGAAGATATTGCATATTATACTATTTCTAGATGAAATGAGATTCAACCATTACAGGTGGAACTGACTGGAAAGAAATCAAATTGGGGAAAATGTTTATAATGGAGTCTCAAAAATGTAATAATAACAATTTATTAAGCTTTCAGAAAGTTAACAACAAACCAGGAGGAAATGCAAGAATATAGATCTATAGGCATTTCAATGTTGCATTTACTATTGTTGTTATTGATTTATTGCTGTACTTATTCCTCTGCGATTGTCTGTACAATGTGATTCTAGATAGAGTATTAGAATAAAAAAGAAAAGAAGTAGACCCATTGAAATCACTGAGAGACATGAGTCCCACCCAGCCCTTCTCCCATTGACTTATTTGGGAATGAAGAAGACTGGGACCAACCCTAGGACTGCAATCCTGGCCCCATTTTCATGAAGTTGAATCCCAGTGAAGTCTGGTGCAAAACGCAGTGCTGAAATGAGGATTAAGATGATCATCATGGTCATGATGATGATGATGATAAGACTCTTCCCTTCAAATCCAAAAGCCTTGTGGAACTTCAAAGACTAATAGAGGTCCAAATCACA
>NW_024804073.1:1254-5970 GCF_019175285.1 Sceloporus undulatus | reverse complement strand
CCTCGATCCTAAAAGGTGCTTTTCTCTGTTCCTTCCCCTGAAATCCTGCCTCCAACGCAGACAGTGTTCCTTGGGGGTCTCCCATCCCAGTCCTAACTAAGGCTGGCCCTGCTTAGGTCCCAAATCCAATTCGGATCTGGTGCCGGTGGGAGTTTGATCCCATTAGGTTGCCTCCCATACTGTGCAGATACTCCATTAGGCTTTGCTGGTATTTATTCAATAAAACATTGTGGCTGGAAAGATGGAAATTGGGGAAACAGAAAAGGAGGGAAAGAGAAGGCATGGCCGAAGGTCCTCCAAGGATCCTCCAGGAGAGACCTGATGGAAGGACCCCTCCTTGGTTTCCCTTTTCTCCTGGCAACTGGGCTACAAACAAAGGAAGGAGGCTGGTTTTTGCTCCAGGAGCCAGAGATTTTAAAGTTTCTTAAGGAAAAGTAAGAAGAACTTCAAGTAAAATAGCATCCCTGCTTTCATCTGTTTTTGCAATATTTAGTTATTGATTAATTCCTATTCCTTACTGATCTTACTTACTCTTTGATTTCCCATGAATCAGATTTCTTAAACTCTCCATTTCAGCCATATCTTCTCACTTAAGGAACCAATTGTCTGTTTGTTTTCCAATTGTGTGTCTTCTCTGAAAAGGATGCGGAAGGTTAACTCCTGGGAATCATCAATCAATCTCCATGAAGCTGCCTTATTTCTTCTGTGCAGAGCCTCCCTGCCTCCAGGGGGCGATGCTTCCCTCCTCCTTCCTCCCAGACTCAAGGCTGAGGCCCCGCCTCCTTCCCAGCGACAGAGACCCAATGGAAGGTGGGGAGGGGCAGAGAGGGGTGGGAGGGGCCAAGGGCAGGGCCATGCAAATTTGGAGAAAATGTCATTTCTTCCATCGTTATTGTAATTCCAGCGCCATGGCCAGGTGGTGGCGCTGTTTCCTTCTGTCGAGGATGAAGCTCCGCCTCCCAGTGGCCATGGCAGTAAGACAAAGGAGAGACCTGAAGCAGAGAGGAATAATGAGCTTTGTTGAGGGCAGGGCCATGCAAATCTTGGACCAATGGGATGGAAGGACAGCCCCAAAGTCTCTCCTGGACTCCAGAATCCCCCTGGAGGCGAAGCTGTGAGGGCAAGCAGGGTGTGGCTGGGGGGCGCGGAGTGCTCTGTGGGTGAAGGGGGCTTCTGGGGCAGGAAGGGGAGCGGAAGTCAAGGAGGAGGAGGAGGGAGGGCTGGGGCCAGGGCAAGGGCTCCCTGTTGCCTGGAAGGACGTCCCAAGGAGAGGGGGCTCTGGGCAGCAAAGGAATCAAGCATAGACTTTTAGGGTGCCATTAGCAATAGGAAGAACAACAAGCTGGAAAATTGGTGTGAGGTTGTTTTCTAATTGTTGTTCTTTTGGATCTCAGCCTTTTTGTGTCTTGTTGCAGGAGCTTCTCTCAGAGGAAAAGGGAGGAGGATAAGATTCCTGTGTGGATGATGGGTGCAGTAGTTGCTCATCCATGCGCAGGTGGCAGACCTTTAGCTTGCGCCACTTCAAAATGCATGTCAATCATGGGAGATATATAGATATATATATGATAGAAGGAGAATTGCTAAGTGTAATTGCTTCTTTTTTGGCCCGATTGCCAAGAGGTAGAGGACCTTGTTCATTTACATGTTATTTTGTCCTCTACCAAGAACCAAGAGAAAGGTTCATTACGCCTCTAATAGAAACCAGTCCCAGTCAAAACCCACAGGATACGATTTTTCATCTTCTACTGGACCTGAATAAATGGAGTTTATCAGACGCCAGTTTTGGGCGATTTTCCCTGTCTATCGCGCAATGTTTGCATCACCAACGTTGCGCAATAACGTGAAAGCACGATGTTCTTCCAGACACCATTCATTTCTATGGGAGCCTGTTGCGCAACGCTCCCGTAGTTTTAGCGTCATTCCTCCCCTTTTTGGGCACTATGGGGAAAAAGAGAAGTCAGGCCTTTGTCTCCCGTTATCCTTGCGAATGCGTTGCGAAATGGTTTGGTGTGGTAAGCAGCAACGCAACGCGACACAAATGTTACTGATTGCAAAGTTCCCATGATGCTGGGCTGCTTTTTCACCCCATTCCCTTCCGGTGGCCTTCCTTTCTCAGGGCAACCCTGTGGGAGGGGTTTTTGAGTGTGTGTGTGTGTGTGTGTGTGTGTATAAAAATGCGTCTCCTGTGTGAATATGTGCAGAGATATATATGTGTTTGTGTGTGTGTTTTGCCTTGATGTGTGACATAGGATGCGAAAAATTAAGGGGACCCTAAAGGGGCATCCAATCCATCCCTTCTTCTGTCCCGAAGGAATGCATGTGAATATAAAGACGCTGTGTGTTATCAGCTGTTGTGGATACTGTGAATATGCAGAGATATCTATTGGTATGTGTCTCTGGCATATATGTGTATATCTGTCATGTCTGCCTGTATTTATAAAGAGGAGTGTGTGTGTGAATATATATATGTGTGTGTGTGTTCTATATGTATATATATATGTATATGTATATGTGAGGGGAGTGGGGTCTGTACCTATAGGTAAATCCAATCTAATCTATGCAAGGGACCCCAAAGGGCCATCCACTCCAGCCCCTTCTAACCCTAACCCTTCCCCCTCCTTTTTGTTAAAGAGCCAGGCACAAAATGCCCCAAAATGTGCACATTTTGTCAAATAAACCTCTTATGATCTGCCCTTGGCCCCATTTTCAACCCCAAAATGCAAGTTAATGCATCCTGTATCCCCCACTCCTTGCCCCCCCCCCCAGTATTACTCCTACAAATAATAGTAATAATAATAATAATAATAATAATAATAATAATAATAGGAATAAATTTGTCACCTCATAAATGCCAGAAAAGGATGCGACTGTCATGCATTCTTTTATGGCTTTAAAAGCAGTTCAGAGCTATCCCTGAATTCCTTGCAAAAGCATGTATCGTTTTGCCAATTGCCTAATTGACAAAAGCAACAAACGTAACATTCGCATTTTAGCATGGATTCTCCAAGGAAAAAAGTGCCCTTAGATTGTTCCCTTTCCCTTTCATTAGCTGACTTCCACAAAGGGATACTCTTGCAAAGGAAAAATATATATATATATATATATATATATATATATATATATATATATTCCTCAGGAAAAAACCACAACAAAACATGCGCTCATTTTGCCAGAAATAATGTGTTTAAAAAGGGAGGAAAGTGCCTGATGGGAGCTGCATTGGTGCCTTTGACTTGACCTGAACTGCCCCCTTTCCTCCTGCTTACACTTTGCCATTGCCTTCCACTGAGGCTGAGAGAGAGTGACCTGTCAGTTCCAACTGACCCATACAATCAATTGGGAATAAAAGGGAAATGCAGCGCAGGCATTCTGACTGTAGCATCCGCATATAACACAAACAATAACAATAATAATAATGGCTCTTAATTTCCAGGAGCAAGAGGAAAGAAAGCACCCAAAAAAATGATGCACATAAATTGTCAAAAGAGGCTGCTCCTGCTGCATCCATTTCCCTACATCCCCAGCTTCTCTCCACAGCCCTCTTTCCCTGGGCAATCCTCCTCCTCCTCCTCCTCTTCCTCTTCCTTCCTTCTGACCCTCACCTTTCTCTGCCCTGGGTCCTTCATCCTCCTCCTCCTCCTCCTCCTCCATTATAGGATGCCCTCCATGGCTCCCTTCTTCCCATGGCTCCTTCCTCCTCCTCCTCCTCCTCCTCCTCCTCCTCCTCCTCCATCACTTTCTCCATTCCCCCCACCTCCCTATGACAGCCCTTTGCAGTCAAAAAGCCACCCTGATTTCCCCTTTTGTCTTCTGTCATCCTTTGCATCCAAATCCCCCCTTTTCCTTCATCTCTTTCCTTCTCCCCCTCCCCTCTGCTAAATAGGACCCTAGAGATGCGGGGGACCCCCTCTCTCCCCAGGAAGCACAAAGGTCACGATACGACCAAAGCCTTTAAAGGGCATGCGCAAAGATTTTGATGCGAAATGCTCGACAGAAACGGAAGGCGCTGGTGTAGGAGACAGTTCTGCTGCGCATGGTTTTGCATCAGGCGAATCGCCTTGAATAGCGCAAACATCACGTTTCGGGGGAATGATGGGGAAGCAAACAATGGGGTAAAACATTGTGTTCTAAAGTCATTTCGCAACATTCGTTACACTTCCTTAGCGCAACTGAGGGTCCAAAACTTGAGTCTGATAAACCTCAAAATGTGACCTGGAAAGTAGCTTTGTTTGCCTTAGCAGCTAAAAAATCAGGAGCAAGTATATAACAGGGATAGGCATAAACTGTAAAGGTGATGACTCTATTGGACAAAATGTTGAACGCATAATGATAATTGTTGTTCGTTTGTTCAGAAATGATATACCAGATATTCGCATTTTAGCTATAATTTACATGTATTTTTATATTGTTATATTGTTATATGTATTGTTATATTGTTGTGCTGTGCAATAACCTTTGGTCAAAAGCAATAAAATTTGAATTTGAATATATATAAAAATAGATAGAAGATTTGATTCATTGGTTTTGCAACTACTTGCCTCACTTTGAGCGGCCGTCCGATCGCCTGAGTAATTGAAAGCAGTTGCAAAACTAACCAATTGAATCATATATATATATATATATATATATATATATATATATCCCATGGTTGACATGCATGTTGAAGTGGTGCAAACTAGTAGGGAAGACAACTGTGCCAAAATAGAAGCAGTTACA
>NW_024804073.1:0-1244 GCF_019175285.1 Sceloporus undulatus | reverse complement strand
ATTATTATTATTATTATTATTATTATTATTATTATTATTATTATTATTATTACTATTTATGAACCCAATCAGCAATTTCCTTTCAATCATATTGAGAACGCGGTCCTAAGGTCCAAAACACACTGCGTAAATAATCCAGTTTGAGACTGCTTTAAGCAGGGCTGAGGAGTAAGGAGTAATAGGATTTTGTAGGAGAAGGAATAAGGTATAACTAAATATATTTCTTACTTCTTATTCCTGTTATTCTATTCTACATGCAAACACTAATTTTTAAAATTGTATTGCACTAATTTCAATTTTAAATATTTTGGTTTGTTTCTTTTAGGTGGTATGAAAAAAAATTCATTGAGGAGTACAATAGGAGTAGGATTTAACACTAAGAAAAAGCATCTTACTCTGGAATAGGACAAGGATTAACCGCCAAATCGTCACTATTCCCCAGCCCTGGCTTTGACTGCCCTGGATCAATGCTGGGGCATTCTGGGAAATGGAGTTTTGTGAGACATTGAGCCTTCTCTGTCAGAGAGAGCTCTGGTCCCACGGCAAACTGCAATTCCCAGGATTCCCTGGCACCCAGCCAGGGCAATTAAAGGGGTCTCAAACTGGATTATTTCTGCAGTGTGTATTATTATTATTATTATTATTATTATTATTATTATTATTATATTTATTTGAATCTCAGTCTTTTCCCAGAACTGGGGCTCAGAGTGGCTTCACAACATTAAAAAAATACAATTAAAAACATAGGAAAAAACTAGAGTAATATGGAATTAAATTATTCCAATAATTTGGGACCAATATTGATGACTAAAGAAAGGCAAAAGGCACAAAACAAGTGTTTGAGAAGAAAACAGATGACAGCAGAACGGAGAGAGAGAGAGAGAGAGAGAGAGAGAGAGAGATCTAGTGGGAATCTCATTTATTCAGGGACCAGAAACAGAGTCTTACAAAGGTCTTTGCAGATAGTCCTCCAGAGAATAGGACCAAGTACAAAGGATGCAAACTACAGGAAAAGAGGCTCCACTTAAACATTAGGAGGAACTTCCTGACAGTAAGAGCTCGTGTGTGTGTGTGTGTGTGTGTGTATATATATATATATCTCCAAGAGATAGGGGGGGGAACTGAATAGGGATTTGGGGAGCTTTGAAGGAAAGGGAACTATAAAAGGGAGGTGAAGTCCTGGGAATCATCAATCTGCATGAAGCTGCGTTACTTCTTCTGCACAGAGCTTCCCTGCCTCCAGG
>NW_024804072.1:0-5971 GCF_019175285.1 Sceloporus undulatus | reverse complement strand
GGACCCTTCCGGCATAGGTTGGGAGGGCTTGCTACCCTCCCCCTTCATTTTCTGGTGCGGTTGGCCGGGAAGTGGAGCACCCTTGCCGAGAGCTTCAGAGGAAGGTGTTAGCCTCACCCAGCTGGCACAACCCCGGCGGACGACGGTGATTGCTGTACGACGAGAGGGGCCCCACTTCTACTTGACCGTTGGCAGCTCTCCCGCCGTCCTACGAGGACGTCTCAGCCAGAGGTGCCGACTTTTCAAGTGGCCAAAATAACCGCATAAAGGGGAAGACCAGCGCGCTGGAGGAGGCAAGTATTAGTGCACATTGAAAAGGGAAATATTGTTGGGAGGCTTTTGTGTGTTGAGTGAGTGATTTTATAAGCCTATCACGATTCCTGTGAGCCTGCCGTATGCGCAACCGGGGGCCCAGGCTGGTGGGTTGTGAGTCAAGCAGCTACTCCCCCATTTCCTTCAGTAGCTGTGAATCCCTGTTTTCCCTGTGTGTCTGTTGATTTTGTACCGCGGTTGGGTTATAGTAAAAGAAAAGTCTAGACTATAGATTTGGAGGGACATAAACCTCAGGAGCAATTGCATAGGAAGTCGGACTAGGTGAGGGTGCCCCAAGACCCTAGTTTCCGCAATGGGGGGGAGGACAGTCAAGAGGAAAGACTCCCCCAGAGAAAATAGTAGAAAACAGTTGTTAAGATGGGCTAGTGAGGGTGGGTGCCCCCACCCAAGACCTAGTCTGCAATAAGACAGACTAAATCTAGTCTGCAATGGAAAGAAAAGAAAAGGAAAGGAAAAAAAGGTTTAAAAAGGCAAGACGTCTTTGGATTGTATGCTAGCAAACTTTGGAGAAAACCACTTTTCGGCAGGCACCGAAAAGCAGGGAAGTTGAAAGGAAAAAAAAAAACCCTTTTGTATGTTAGAGTGGCCACTTTTCCCTTTAGATTCCCCCTGGCCAGCTATTGTGTCCTTGGACCTAGAACTTATAAGGAAAGTGTTAGCCTTTACAGCAAAGTACCAATCCAGATCAATGCTACTACAGTGCTATTACAATGGTACAATGTTGTAAAAGAAAATCTGCCATGGACAGTGTTGCGTGGTAGTTAAAACAGAAAAACCTAAAAGTAAAGAGACAGGAACCAAGGCCTCCACTTTATGTTCCAGTCTACCCAACCTTACCTAAGGAGGAGGCTATAAGACAATTACCATTTAATGAAGAAACACCACTAATCCATTTTGATGAGGAAATGCCCCCATTGGAAGGGGAAGAAGAAGAAAGGCCAAAGAATAAAATTGTTACCAGATCCAGTTGCTGTTGATGAAAAGGACATTTCCACATACAACAGCCGAGTCACATACATGTCCTTTTTAACCAGTAGTGACCTTTTAAATTGGAAAACAAGCAGGCCACCATGGTCTGAGGACCCGACTGGCATGTCCACTCTCATTGAAGGAAAGAGGATTATCCTGATAGAATAACTCCCAAACCAAACAAAAGGAAGGAGGAAAACAAGCAGGAGTTTTTCCCCTTAGAGTAGTCACTCAAATGGTTCCAGTTGGAATAACAGAGGAAAGACATTTCAAGTTATACTATTCAAAGTACTTATCAACATGTACTGTTCACCAGTAGGGATTTATTAAACTGGAAAGTAACCAGATCCCCATGGTCAGAAGATCCTACTGGAATGACCACTTTAATTGAAGGCATCATGGGCACCCATATGCCCACCTGGCTTGATATCCAACAATTGTTAAATGTCCTCTGAACCCCAGAAGAGAAGACCATGATCTTAACCCAAGCCAGGGAAGAAGTGGGAGAGAACTATAAAGACTATACCAGACCGGAAGAAAATAACACCCCCTTTTGTCAACCTATTGGAAGAGATTAAAGTTTATACAATCCAATGAATAGCCCATAAGTTTTAAAATGCTCCTAGATGCCCAGTACCTTTGAAATAGACTTTGCCTGAAACTAGAAATTTGTGATGAAATTTGAAAAAGCCTATGTCCGTTTGCTCTGAGGACTGTGTTTAAAAATTTTAAAAGGAGCAAACAGAAGATAAACCCTGGAGCATGGGCAGAAAAGAAAAAAGAAGATTAAAAGCCTGGAGTGTTTAAAATGAAAAATGAAAGATGGGTGTCAGAATAATTTAAAAACACCCAAATGGACTGTGTATCATATAAGAAGAAAAATCACATTAATGAAATACCAGTTTGTGTGAAAAACACTTTTGTTAAAGAAAAATATAATCCCAATCTGTGTGAGTTTAAAGGAAATATTATTATTATTAACCTTTATTTATAAAGCACTGTAATGTTACACAGTGCTATAAACTATAATACATACAATGTACAAACAACAAACTTCCACAGATTGAGTTAGAAAACACAGAACCTAAAGTAACAAAGACAAGCTTGAGATTTGGTTGTGAAAGCAGCAGAACAACCACATTTAAAGAGAAAAAGTTATTACTCACAAGAAGCCTTTGGATTGTGAGAATCCAACTTGAAGATGAGTGTATGCATAAGAATCCTGAGAGAGGAATCCTGAGATATAATAAATCCATTATGCAGAGGACAACAAAATAAAACCAGTGGAATAGGACTGCTAACAGCTTTTGCAAAACCTTACTGAGCAATTTAAAGGGAGAAGTTTCCTTCTAAAGAGTAAAACCTTTCTCAGCGCCCCTTCCCCTTGCTAGTGGAGACCAGAAAGGTACTTCCAGTTCCTCAAAACCACAGATGTGTGTGCTACACAGGAAACAAAGAAAGTTTGAGGGAGAGATAGACTTCTTGCAATACCCTGAAAGTAAACACTGAAGAGTTAACAAAGATTAACTCTCCAGAGCATAACAAGAGTGCTATTTTAATGAAAAAGGAAATGAAGTTACCACTGAAGAATAAGAGTGTTTGGGACTGTTAGAATTTTGAATTTTGATTTTTTGGGGGAAAAGGACACTGTTTCATCATTTTAGCATTTTTGAGTTTTTGGAGGTTGCAATTCTGAGTGAGTTTTAAATGTTTTGTAACCAGACCTGAGAAGATTTGGTAAAACCATTGAAATAAAGACTGTAAGAAAGGACAGAGAAATGATCTAGGAGAAGTCATAGAAGGATTAAGGAATGTCCCAGCCTTAGCAGACAGAAAGTTTATAAAGGAAAAGAGAGAAGTGAAGGAGCAGATGCAAGAAAAAAAAGCAAGTCTACTGGCCTAGCAGCACTGAACCAAGAGAAGAAAGGAGGACAACATGTCCCATTGGACTGAAGAGGCCAGATGAGAGTATGTGGAATGATGATATATGAGGACGAGGAGGAAGACATGGACTTAGACAAAGAAGGAAGGGAAGCCATGAACTTAATGTTAGTGCTCCCCCTTCTACCCCACTTCCTAGGATGTTCCTGCTATGGCAATGAGAGATGCGGAAGAAGAGGATTAGTGAGGAAAAAGAAAAGTCAGAAGTTTGTTTTGAATTAACCACAAGGAAGGAGTTTCCATTTGAGGTTATTGGAAGAGTAAAAGGATACATCCTCCCAGATTCACTAGTATGAATGCCATCCCAACTTGGTCCAAAAGTTGTCAGAAGAGACACTGAGATAATTGAATGAATAAACTTTATACATTGACTGGCTCTCAAATATGTGCAGAAATGCCCCAGAGGTTGTGTGATTAGAGCTAAGTCAAACCCCTGCAAGAGACCTATGCCACAGTTTAAAGTGGTACTTGAAGAAAATCTGTCAGGAAATAGGATTGGGATGGACACGGGTCTTACCAATGTGTTTGTTAAAAATCAGATGTACACCAACTAGAATGTTAGGATTGTCACCCTATGAATTGGTTTATGGAAGACTCCCCTTGGAAATAAAACAGTTAAGAGGAGATGTAACTATCTTGGGAAAACAAGCTTTGATTAATGAAGTACAAGCATTGGGAATTGTGTTACACAAACTGAACCAATATGTGGGGGAGGCAAAGTACCCTTTCCCTTTTACTGCGCTACATTCTTTCTCTCCAGGAGAATCTGTGTGGCTGAAAGGTTGGGAGGCCACACCTTTGGGACCCAGGTGGAAAGGACCATTTGTGATTTTTCTGATGACTCCAACCGCAGTCAAACTAGAGGGAGTCAAGCCTTGGGTCCATTATACAAGAATCAAAAGAGACTACACCACCAAAGATCCTGAGTGGCAAGTTACTTTGGACAAAGACAATCCATTGAAGGTAAAACTTAAAAGGTTTGCAGGTTCCAGATGGAGGAAGGGGCAGCATCGCAACGTGAGCCCCCCTTCCGAGGTCATGATTCTAAGATCAGCCTCGAAGTAAGAGGAAGGATTGCCAGCCGCGGGTGATCCTGAAAGAATGAAAGGACATTATAAACATTCAGAAACACAAACCACAAATTTATTTTGGCCAGACCTACCAATTTGTCCCCCATCATCATGATTCACTTGTTTCACGGTTCAACACATGATTATTTGGTGTATTGTTATGATGTTTGTATTTCCTGTAGGATGTGATGGAGGGTGGGGACAAAATAGATTTCACCAAATGGTGAATAATATTTCTAAGGAATTCAACATGAGCAGCTGTTGGATATGTTCACATGGCCCCTCACATCACGGTCAAGGTTGGCCAATCACTGTTTCAGCAACTCTAAACTTGACAGGGTGGAATGTAACCGAGGTATATTTTGGAGTAGGAGATCCCTCAACATTTGATAAGGCACAATTTTCATTAGAGCAGAATGACAGGCCCCAGGCAGCTTTATGTGTCCGCCATTTTCAGCAGTCAGAAATGGTAGAGAAAACAATATGGATGGGAAATGTAAGCATGGGATATGGCACTAACGTGCTGGTAAGATGTGCAAACTTGGGAGATTATGATAAATGCAATCTCACTGCACATTTGAATAGTAGCGAGGTTTGCACAGGATTGCCCTATCCCTTAGGTTGCTCCATCCAAGGTAAACCCACTCTATTTGGACAAGTGGGAAGCCATACACTTTTGGGGGCCCTGAATAGACAAATGGGATACCTTGCTGGCCCAGGCAATTGGACAGGAGGGTTGCCCCCCGGGTGTATACTGGGTTTGTGGACAATGGGCAGGAAAAATATTACCACCTGCATGGAACGGTACCTGCACTGTTGGAACCCTTATGGCTGGTGAGTTGAGGTTTCACCCACAAGGTCAACCCTCAGTAGCCTGGGACCGACAGTTTGGTTGGCATAGACATATGTTGAGAAAAAGGGTGTATGATGAAAAATATGGATATGACCCTGATAACACATACCTGACCGAAGGGGAAAAGATTCTCGGCTATAGGTATGCCTATGTTAGGTGTGGCATGGAATAAAACAGCTTAGGATCCTGTCATACCAAACGGAAAGTTTAGCCACTCGATCTGCAGAAGGATTGGAGACTCTACAGAGAGAGGTAAACTCATTGGCAGAGGTTTTGGTCCATCATAAAATCGCACTGGACTATCTGTTGAGTCGAGAAGGAGGATTATGTATGTGGTTAAATACTACCTGTTGTCATTTTATTAATGAGAATGGAATAATTGAAACGGATGTAGAAAAACTGCACAAGATAGCAGAAAGTGTGAGAAAAACATACCAACCAACTAGTGACTGGTGGTCATGGATAACATCTTGGCTACCAAATCTAGGATGGGTAAAAGGCATAGTCACAACAAGAGTCCTAATTTTGGTAATAGGACTGGTTTTATGTATGTGTATTCCCTGTCTAATGCAATATATGCAAAATATGGTAAATAGAATGCTTAATGTGGCTGTAGCCAAAGAAATGGTGATGTTAAGTTCCTATCAGAGGACCCCCAGTAATTCAGGAAGAAATTCGCCAGAAGAGAAGGAGTTCTGGTAGAAGTAAGACTGATAGTGTTACTTGTTGACACAAGTCACAAGAAAAAAATGGGGGAATGAGAGGAACAAATACCTAAAGGTCAAAAGACAGTTGGGCAGTTTAA
>NW_024804071.1:0-5975 GCF_019175285.1 Sceloporus undulatus | reverse complement strand
CAATATTGGCCTGTTACAGACTGCCAAAATAAAGCTGCTTCAGGTCTCTTTGGAGGTATGGGATTTAAATGATGCATGGGTCCTAAGAGTCCGGAGGTCGTGCCAAAGCCACACTCCATTTCTAAGCACTGGAGGGCAGCTTTGGTGCAGCTTCCGGATTCTTCAGATGCATGCATCATTTAAACAGCATACCTCCAAAGAGACCCGAACCAGCTTTATTTTGGCAGTCTGTAACAGGCCATTGTTTTGCCACAGGGCATGTCCACCACATATGGTAATAAGACCCTATTGCTTTGAGGCACTTCCAACAGTCTGGTTTACTACCTTTAAACATCAAGGATATTCTTTGTGGGGGGAGGTGCCATCTGTATGTCATTTAATATATGTTCTCCTTTAAATTTTGGTTACTAGTATATTTAAGGCATTTAGTCTAAATGTTCTCCCATTTTTATATACTATATTGTGACCCACATTCTGTGCCCATTGGATCATACTGCATCTAATTACTTCCTCCTTCATTTCCCAGCTCAAGAGCATTTGATAGAATCTAGCAATAGCTTTCTTCTTTCCTTTTCCCATTATCTCCTCCCATTCTGTTCTCTTATTAAATATACCTGGTTGTGACTTATCAATTTTCCACCTTTCTTTCAATTGCATATACAGATACCAATGACATGAGATATCAGAGCTCTGCAGCTCTTCCATTGTTTTAAATTCCGTCAAGCCTTGCATTTCTTTAGTTAGATCTGCATATCTTTTCTTTGGTATACCCTCCTTCCCAAAAAAGGCTTCATGTGGAGAACAGCTTTGAGCAATTTGATTGCATAGTCTTGGTTTTAACTTCTCCCACACTTTCAACATCGATCTCATTATAATATGATATTTACATTCTCTGTGGATTTTGTCTTTATTATAAAATAAGTAACCATGAAGCCCAAATCTAAGACAGTCTTCTTCTAAATTCAGTATATACTCATTTTCTAAAAGAATCCAATCCATTAACCACAACAGTGAAGATGCATAATAATAAATTTTCAAATTAGGAAGTCCCAGACCAGTCACCCTTCCAGAGCAGGGGCCTTCCTCTCTCCAGCTGCAGATTTTGGTACGCAAAGGTGACCTAGAACAATGCATGTATTCATTAAGACTTGCAGATGATGCCTTTGCCATCTGGATGAATTTAATAATATTGCCAAGCCAGGCTTCTCATCTTCCCTAATGAAGGGCTTCTGCTCATTCTCAAGCAGAACACTGTGTATTACTGGGCATCGACAGGGGAAGCGTGTCCCTGTTGGTGCTCTTTGACATCTCAGCGGCTTTCGTACCATAGACCATTGTATCCTTCTGGAGCGCCTGGAAGAGGTGGGGATCGGGGGCACTGCACTCCAGTGGTTCCGGTCCTAGCTCTCTGGGAGGTTCCAGATGGTGCCGCTGGGAGAAATGTGCTCCGATAAGGGGGCCCTTATATCTGGGGTCCCTCAAGGAGCCATTCTGTCTCCCATGTTTTTTAACATTTACATGAAACCGCTGGGAGAAGCTGGAGACATGGGGTGCGGGGTTATCAGTACGCTGATGACACCCAAATAGTCTTCTCTATGTCTCCGACTGATGCAGTGACTGAGGATGGCGTCTCTCCTCTTGTGGCCTGCCTGGAGTCGGTAATGGGCTGGATGAGGGAAAACCGACTCAGTCTGAATCCAGAGAAAACGGAGGTGCTCGTGATAGGTTCCCCCAGCCCAGGGATGGCGGTGGTTCCACCTGTCCTGAATGGGATCACGCTTCCCATGAAGGACTTGGTACGCAGTCTGGGGGTGCTCCTTGATTCATCCCTCCACCTTAAAGCTCAGGTGGATGCGACGGTCAGGAGCACCTGTTATCAGCTTCAGCTGATTCGCCAGCTGCGTCCCTTCCTGGACCGGAGGCACCTTGAAACGGTAGTACATGCTCTGGTAACCTCTCGTTTGGACTTCTGCAATGCGCTCTACATGGGGCAGCCCTTGTACCATACTCGGAAGCTTCAATTAGTACAGAATATGGCAGCCAGGCTGGTTACTGGCATACCCAGAGCCAGCCACATAACACCAGTGCTCAAAGATCTGCACTGGCTGCCGATCCGCTTCCGGGCACAATACAAGGTGCTGGTTATTACCTATAAAGCCCTAAATGGCTTGGGCCCAGGATACCTTGAGGACCGCCTCTCCCCATACAATCCGCCCTGCACTCTCAGAACATCTGGGCAGCAGTTATTGAGGGTCCCAGGGGCCAGACTAGCCTCCACATCTAGGAGAGCTTTCACCATCCCTGGCCCAGTTTAAAAAGGGGCTTAAAACGTTTTTGTTTAAATCAGCATTCCCTGACACAGGCCCCAATTAGTTCTCCCCCCCCCCCCATGCCAGCAGTGGCAAGCCGGCTAAACTGTTTTTTAATATTTTAATATTGTTGTAATTTTTAAATTGTAATATATGTGTATTGTTATTTTGTTATGGATGTTTTTATAATTGTTGTACACCGCCCTGATTATACAGAAATTTTTATTATTTTATTATTAATAATAATATTAAAGGTGGGCATGGCGTGCCACGGTTGTTGGCCAGTCAAATGGAGGAGGGATGCCTCCAGGGATGGGATGCCATCATGGAGGTCCCTATTAGGGTTCCAGCTGGCAAAACCTGTTAGTGCTGCAGGCTCCCTGTGAAGGTTTGGGGCAGGAGGTGGTGTTGGGGGTGTACGATCCAGAGGTATTCCTGTCCCTGCCCACCCATCCTCTTCCTCCTCCACATTCTTTCCGTTTTCATCCCGTCTCTCCCTCCTTCTTCCTCCTTCCTTCTTTTTCCTTCTCCTCCTCCTCCAGGTCCCCTCCCTCTCCTTCTCCCTTTAAAATTCCCTCTGAGGCTGGAGGGACTCACAGTCGCAGGGATGGAGCTGATCGATGCCCTTGACTTGCCCTTGGGACCTCTGAGCATCAGTGCTGGGGCCTTCCGGGGACAAACCCTCCCCAGGTAAGAGACCTCTCTCTCCCTCCCTCCCTCCCTGGGCTTGATCCAGGTGGGCCTGATCCCCCCATCCTCCCTGGTACTCCTATCCTTCCCTCTAGCAGCCTCTTAGGGGAGTGTCATTTAATCAGTCTTCTACCAAATTCCTGTCAATTAAATTTAGTGTGCAATCCAAAATGACAAATAACCATCCCATAGTAATTTTAGCCAGCTTGCTATCTTTTTATCCTGTCCCCTCTACCCCTCCTTATTTCCTCTAGAAGCTAAATGCCTCTAGCCGACTGTGAATTAACCCCTTTCAGCATTATTTTAACAGCAACCACTTAACTTTATGTTTTTATCTTTTAACATGACACTTTATATTTTTAACCCCTTGAAAAATAAATTATGACAGAACTATACTGGTTCAGATGGGGGGGTACCCTCTAAACCAAACCCTCCCCAAGTAAGAGACCCCCCCCCCCCCCCCCCCCCCCCCGGGCCTGATCCAGGCTCCAGGAGGGCCTGATCCTCCCCCTGGACCTCCTTGACCTCTCCCTCCTCTTCCTTTGGCAGCCCCTTCATAGCCTCCCCTCTGACTGGGACATCCGTGATGTCCATCACCCTCAGCCCTATGGTGAGTCTCTGTCCCTAGGTGCCTCCCTTCCTGGCTGAATGAGGGGGGCTAGAGCTTGGGGCTGGTGGATCAGGCCCCTAACATTCCCCCCTTAACCCCCCTCTCCCCCCCCCCCCCCCAATGCTCACCCGCCCCAGAGCCAACGACCCTCAGAGTTTGGAAATTTTCCTCAACAAGATCCCCAAGGTCCTCTACACCAACCTCCACTAAAGGAACCCCAAAGAGGAGCCAAGAAGGAGTAGGAGGAGGAAAGATGCTGGACCCCCAGCCTTCCTTCTCCCTGGATTGCCCCGTTCCTCTGATCCCCCCCTCCACCCTTCCTTCTCCCCCCCTTCCGAAATAAAACCCCACAATAAAACCCTTGGCTTCCAATAAGGCACTCAGGTTTTCTTTGGAATAAAGGGGGTGGCAGACTGTTTCGGGAGGGGGTAGCCTGGCTTGGGGCTGCCCCAGATCTCTCTCTCTCTCTCTGTTGGAAGGTTTTTGCATTCATAGAATCATAGGACTTTTCCACCCACGGACCTATGTGTGTCTGTCCCAAAAAATGGTTAAAGTGCTAACATCTCAGGAAAGCACACCGATTTGCTAACGGTTATCACACAAAAGAGCACAACAAGGGGTTAAAGACACATTGCCTAGGGTCAGATTCGAATTTGGCTATCCAAAGGAGACAAACAAATCCCCATTGCCAGCTGAGAAATACCTTTGCTTCAAACTGTCATTGCCCCAAATGCTGTGTCAGAGGGAGGCAGGATGAGGCTTCCCTTTGCAAACTTTGCCAACACAAAGACACACACAGAGACACAAGAGAGAGAGAAAGAAAAGAGGGGGCTGGATGCATAAGCCTGCCTGATTCCCCAGAGGGCTGACACTCCCACATGTCCTCCTTTCCCAGGACATGTCCTCCACTTCTCCCTCCTGTCCAGGAGGAATGGCAAAATGTTCTCTCTCTCTGCATTTTCCCACCAGCTGTGCCTTTAGGCCTAGTACATACCTCTAATAAACAGCTTACCGGCGCCAATTCTAGGATTAGGGACCACATGGCAAACGCACGGTCTTAACCCCTAGTACATACAGGCGGCGTAACAATGGCGGTGCCCCGTGTACATGGGCACCACCATTGTTACATAAGCACCATGCAGCGTCAGCACATTGTCACTTACGTAACGAATGCACCAGCGGTGAATTGCCTAAATAATGTGAAATAAGGAGAAATGAATGAACAAATAACATGAAACAAGGCAAAACCACGGGAGCCGGAAGAATGCCCTGCGGGAAGTTTAAAATGGTCACACTCCGATTCTGCCCTCACTGTGCATGTGCAGGGATACTGATTTCAATTCTAGACTGTGAAGGGTATCTGCTCATATGATAATTTCTGTGATAGGCATCCAAGGACTTGTGTTCCTTTCCAAATTGGCCCTACTTTCTTTTCTTGAGAATTTGAGAGACATGCCCCCCATGTGATAATGTCCTAAGAGGGTGTCACTTCCACAAAGTTACCCAAAGGGCCAAGCCAGGATTCCAACCATGGTCTCCAGAGCCATAGTGCCATACTCAAACCGCTACGCCATGCTGGCTCCATTTTTGGCTGATACCATGGGTGCCATTACGCAGAGATGTCTGGTAGCACCTTTGCAACTAACTGCAAGAAAGAAGTTGGCAGCATGAGCTTTCATAGACTTAAGTCCACTTCCTCAGCTGCATTTGGGGCAAGAAGACTAAAGTCTAGGAAAACTCATGCTGCCAACTTCTTTCATCCAGTTATTCTCAAAGGTGCCACAAGATCTCACCACATACTGATTTCTTAGACTAACTTGGCTATATCCTTGAATGCTACCATGAATACCATGATGCCACATTTTTGCTGATACCACAATTTGAAATGTGTGCCAGCTGAACAGAAAAATGGACCGTCTCCTTCTTTCCAGGCAGAGAGAGATGAACTTGGGTATTGTAGCTTTAGGAAGGGGGCATCTGTTCTTCTACTGTGTCTGACCAATGGCTCTCTACTAGTGATTTGACAAACCAATGTTTTTCTTCTCGTTCACTGAGAACATGATGAGAATTTTTTACAAAGTCCCACTTTCAAAAGGCTATTTTGTCTCTCCCTGTCAGTAGCTAGAGAAATATTTTTCACAGATTTCCTGAATGACAATAAAAGACAAGTGGAAGATTTACGCTCATTACTTTGCATTTCGGACTCAGTTACCGTGGAAAAAGGAAGTTTGGCAGATGATTAAAGAACATTTCTCTGGTTGAAAAAACCTGAAGGCAGACCCACAAAAGGAAAAAAAACCCCAAACTACCCAAATAAACTTTGATTGAAACCCGAAAAAGAAATGGTAGAGTTGGGGGGACCCTCA
>NW_024804070.1:1200-5978 GCF_019175285.1 Sceloporus undulatus | reverse complement strand
GCCCACCTAACCTGGTCTGGTCCTTCACTGAGTACCCGGCTGGCAGGGCCTGAGCCCACACAGCTTCCCCTTCAGGCCCAAGCCAGGTCTCAGTAATGCAAGCCAGGTCACAATTGTTGTCCTCTAGCATATCATGGACAATGTGGGACTTGTTCTTAATGGACCTGGCATTGCACAGGAGCAGAGACAGGGTTTGTGGTATGGTTGGAATGACCCTCAGATCCTTTTGGTTAGGAGAGGGACAGGAAGGAGAGATAGATATTAAGCATCGATCTCGCCTTCCCCTGTAACGCCAGTCCACACTACTACCGCCATACCTTCCCCTGCCCCACACTACCTCAATAGGAGCCCCGCGCTTATCTAGGTGTTTATCCCCCACCTCCCCAACCGAAACATATCTCCCATCCATACCCTCCTTCTCCCCCCCATGATGCAGCAATGATGGAAGGGGAAAGATACCACGATCATTCCCTGCTGCTTGCTCGCACACTAGAACCAAGCACCCTCCTAACAGGAGATAGTCCTTCCCACGCTGGGCGCTCCTTCCCGGTGGCGTGGGGCTGGCGCTGGCGTCTCTCCAGGGGCCGGCAGGCCGGCCTTATGGAGGAAGCCGCTCCCACCGGCTCCTCCCCCTTCAAAACGCCGCTTCCAAGCGGCAAGGCAGAGTCCTCTCTGGCGCTGGGCGCTCCTTCCCGGTGGTGTGGGGCTGGCGCTGGCGTCTCTCCAGGGGCCGGCAGGTCAGCCTTATGGAGGAAGCCGCTCCCACCGGCTCCTCCTCCTTCAAAACGCTGCTTCCAAGCGGCAAAGCAGAGTCCTCTCTTGCGCTGGGTGCTCCTTCCCGGTGGCGTGGGGCTGGCGCTGTTTCTAGGATGAAGGACCATCGCCTCAGCGTAAGAGAGGCGCCCCAAAGAAAAGATACAAGGACTCCCTGAAACAACATCTCAGGCTTGGCCAGATAGATCACCAACAATGGTCCTCCCTGGCCTCGCATCGGGAGGCATGGAGACGCACTATCCATGACGCTGCAGCCTTCTTCGAAAGCTCACGCCGAACGAGCCTCAAAGAGAAACGACAACGCAGAAAGAACCGCAACCTGGAAACATCACCCAAGGAGACTTTCTGCTGTGCTTTCTGCAACCGGACCTGTTTATCCCGAATTGGCCTTTTTAGTCACCAACGCGCTTTTACAAAGTGCGGGATGAGTCCTTCCTGAATCTTCGTTCGCGAAGCAAAGCCAGAGAGAGAGTGTATACACACACACTTCTTAGGCTTCTTAGGTCCAAAACGCACTGCAGAAATAATCCACTTGAAGACCACTTTAACCGCTCTGGTTCATATAAAGAAATGAACAACAGCAAAAATAAAGTTGAGAACAACAAACTATCATCCCCAGAATTATAGTTCTTGGGAACTGTGGCTTCTTGTAGCCCCAGAGCTGCCTTTGACAGAGAAGGCTTACAGAGAATGTCTCCCTAAACTACAGTTCCCAGGATTCCCTAGCATTGAGCCAGGGCAGTTAAAGGGATCTCCAAAAAAGGGTTGATTTCTGCAGTGTGTGTCCTGGGGTCCTGCTCCATTTGGGAGCCCCTAGCCCTGAAGGACTGCCCTGCCAGCAGCCCCAACTGCCTGCCCTTTTCGGCTGGGCTCAGTCTCAAGGCTCCCTTGGCTGCATGGAGGTAGGCACATGCCCTTTTGCCTAGGCTCCTCTCCTCCCCAGCCTCCTTGCCTTCCAGGGCCAAAAGCAGGAGGAGGAGGAGGAGGCTCCTCTTTTTCTTGTTGTTTTTGGGTGCCTCCAGGTCCCTTCCCTCCCAGCCTCTCTCCTCTTCATCCTGTGACTCTGGCTCTTGGGGAAAGGGGGCGGGGCTTCTGGGTCCTGGGACTTCTCCTTCTGCCTTTCTCTGCTGGAGCAAACCTCAGAGCAGCAGAAGGAGCACTTTTGGCGCCTTGGAGTTGGAGTTGCGCACATGCACGCTCCAGCCAAGTGCCCTCTGCCTTTCCTTGCTGCTCCTCGTGCTGCCCAGACTGCTACTTTTTCTGTGACTGTGATTCACTCTGTTACTGAGCTCCAAACTGTGAACTGCTACTTTTTCTGTGACTGTGAGTCATTCTGCTACTGAGCTCCAAACTGTGATTTTCACAGAACTGCTGCTTTTCCACAGATCACTGCTGGGAAGTGTGACTAGGCCAAACTGTGATTTTCAGTGATTGTGGTTCATTCTGCTCTTTTTCTATTCTGCTAGTTTTGAGTTTTGCAACCTTAACCTTGCGCTGCCCAGGGAAAGGCAGAGGGCGCTTGGCTGGAGCGTGCATGTGTGCAGCTCTAGTCCCAGGGTGCCAAACTCGCTCCTCCTCCTGCTCAGCTGGGGCTAGAGCTGTGCAAGTGCGTGCACACACTCCAGCCAAGCGCCCTCTGCTTTCCCTCGGCAGCGTGGCCCAGCAAACCCAGGGCAGCAAGAGAAGAGTGTTTGGCACCCTGGGCTCGGCTGGAGCTGTGTGCTCGCATGTGCACATACTCTAAGAGGGGCACAAATTGCGCCCCTGATCTTCTTGCATCCCAGACGACCGCCTAGATATGGAAAAGCCAGCCCTGGGGCAGAGCATTGTCTCTTCAGCAGTTATAGGAAAAGTCTCCTACAGGTTTGTCGCCATGTGGGGGAATGCCCAGAGTACCTCCACCCATTTCTGGACAATGCCGCTATGTGCTACACTTGTACTGAATGGATAGAGCCCCAGAAGGTGTGTTCAGTGGCTGGGAGCTCAGGAGAATGTTCAGGTGAAGCTTCCAAACTGGATGGTGGGGCATGCTTTTCACAGAACGGGGGTTCACTATCTTGGCATTAGATGACAGTGGAGAAAGACTGAAACTCAAATGCAGAACCAGGCATCTGGCAAACAGAGAGGCGAGACAGGAACCCTCAGCAGGGCTTCTTTGTTAGGGCAGGAAGGACATCATGCCACTTGGCTTCTCTATGAATCCATTGGGAGAGATGGGTAAGGAATGATGTTGTTGTTGTTGTTACAGTATTATTATTCAGGCTCCCTTGTCATTGTACATCCTGGTCATGAGGGAGAGGGGAAGGGAGGATCCTGTAAGGTGAGAGTATCTGTGGTGAGGAGCTCCTTTTGGGTGCACACATCGTTCCCGCAGAAACCAAATGGCTGCAGGAATGATGCCGGGTGTCCTCTTTCTTCCATGGCTCTGGCTCCCTGGTTGTCCAGGGGCATGAAGTCCCAAGGACACCCCTTTTTGCTGCTTCTCTGTGGTTCGGAAAAACCTCTGGATTGGGGCTGCGGGGCTGCCAGTGAGGCTGCCCTGCCCCCAACCCGGAGCGAAAAGGAGCGTCACAGACCCACCCCTTTGGGGCAGTCTATACCTTGCCTACAATTGTGATACAAAATACCCATAAAGTGACAATGGAAATTTTCACACAGGCAAAAGTAATGGGAGCATAGTGGGATGCTCTCATGACTATTGCGTGAAGATTATCAGATGACGTCATTATCCCATGAATAAAGAGAAAGTCTCCCATTTCTTTTTATTCATGGGACTTTCCCATGAATGGATAGTGAGGATAGCATTCCTCTTTAAACACGGGATAATGGTGTGATTATCGTGATGTTGTCTGATAATCTTCACTTAATCGCATGATGGTGACAGGAGCATCCTGCTATGCTCCTGTCACTTTGCCCATGTGAAAATCAAACAGAACCATGGGACTCCTGAAGCTCCATTCAAGAAAACTGCACCGCATATCCTTATCTGGAAGAGAGAAACAAACAAGGTAAAGGCAGTTAAGAGGCAAACACACACGCTCCATTGAGGTGAGCAATGCTCTGACCATGAAAGGCATTACCTTGGAGGGAGAAGGCAGGAATAATCAGAAAATCCACCACAGAGAGGGAAGAACTTGTGATTAGAGTACAACTGTTGTGGAGAGATAACAAACTGGAGGTTGCCGAGCCAAGCTCTTCCTTCCAGACACCCAAAAGAAACCAAATTGAATCTCTCCCTTCCTGTAGAGACGGAGCTGCAGGAGAAATCCAGGGCCATCCTCCTCAGCAGAAGGAAGGAACAATGTATGTGTTGGGCTATAACATATAATAGGATAAAACCTAGTTGTTTTAAGGAGCAGGGTTGGGAGCCTTTGGCAGACGTTGAAGATGGCACAGATGCATGGGGCATCACAAGGGGCTGCATGGCGCATGGTGTGTGCTCCACACTGAGTGACAGATCAAAGAGGTGTGTCACACGATATGCTGGTGGGAAGGGGCTGCCTTCCAGGTCTGGGAAAATGAGTTGTCTTCCTTTCCCGCCTGGCCAGCAGCTTCATCTATCTCAGAAAAGGCTGTTGAAGAGAGGAGCAGTGTATTAAAAATGATCTGCACCAGGTGTCAAATGTGCTAGGTTTGTCACTGCACAGAAGGGATGCTTGAGTTCTCCAGTCCCTGTGGAAGGAACAGAGGACCATCCCCTTCAGGTACTTCAATACCTTCATCACATTTCCTTTCCTCTTCCTATCAAGGTCTTTTGGGACAATGCTGGTTGCAAAACAGTCAGAAATGCAACAGGAACAGCCTCCCCATCCCTTCAGCTTCCTATGAGGGAGATGTGCTTGCAGAGTCTAAAAGGCAGAGGGATCTTAAATTGAGGAATGCCTGTATGTCAACCAATCTGGATTTTATTCCACTGCTCTGCTTAATTCCTGCAACCCCATAAAACCTGTGACCTCCTTAATAGAGTCCATCTATCTGGCATATGGCCTTTCGCTATTATTATT
>NW_024804070.1:0-1190 GCF_019175285.1 Sceloporus undulatus | reverse complement strand
ATTATTATTATTATTATTATTATTATTATTATTATTATTATTATTATTATCCTTTATTTATGAAGCGCTGTAAATTTACACAGCACTGTACATGCAATCTTTTTAGTTAGACGGTTCCCTGCCCTCAGGCTTACAATCTAAAAAGACATGACACAGAAGGAGAAGGGAGTGGTGACGGGAAAGGGTAAGAGGTCTAGCAGTTCCTCTCTACCTCCGAGGCCTGGACCAAGGCAGAGGGACTGGAGGGAGGGCTTGGCTTCATAATGGATAGTTAATCTTCATCCAGGGAAAATACATACTCTCAAGTAGGATAATACATATACAATACATAGCAATACAGGAAATGGTTCAATAAACAGGCAACAAAAGAACATCAGATAGTAAGCGACAATTATGCAATGCCTGGGAAGGCTTCTCTGAACAGGATGGTTTTCAACTCTGTTTTGAAGCTAGTTAAAGAAGTGATGGCTCTTGCTTGTGGGGCAAGAAGGTTCCAGGAGTGAGGGGCAGCAAGTGAAAAGGGGCGAATCCAGGATGTGGCAGAGGAAATCCTGGGCTGAGACAGCAGACCTTGACTACCAGAACGGAGGGCCCTAGTGGGAAGGTGAGGAGAAAGAAGGTCTGATAAGTAAGGAGGGGCCAGCCCATGGAGGGCTTTAAACGTCAACAGCAGAAGCTTATACTGAATGTGGAAAGGGAGGGGGAGCCAGTGAAGGGATGCCAAGACAGGAGAGATGTGGTCAGAGAGGTGGGCGGAAGTGATAATGCATGCAGCTGAATGCTGGACAGAGATTAAAGGACGGAGGTGAGAAAGAGGAAGCCCAGCCAGGAGAACGTTACAGTAATCAAGTCATGAGACCACTAGGGCATGGACCAGGATCTTGGCAGTAGAGGCGAAGAGATATGGTTGGATTTTGGCAATATTGTACAAAAAGAACCTACAAGCCTTGGCTGTGGTCTGGATCTGAGGGATACACGACAGAGAAGAGTCAAAGATAAAACCAAGACTGCGGGCTTGCTGGACTGGTTGAATAGAAATGTTGTCCACAGAGACAGAAAAGGGGTGTTGAAGGGTGGGCTTAGGAGGAAAGACAAGAAGCTCCGTCTTGGACATGTTGAGCTTCAAACGCCAATGACGCATCCGCTGCGAGACAGCTGTGAGGCAAGACGAGACTTGCTGTTCAAGCCTT
>NW_024804069.1:0-5979 GCF_019175285.1 Sceloporus undulatus | reverse complement strand
GATGTTGGCGTGCTCTCCCTCTTACTGGGTGATCCAGCAGCTGGGACTGGCAAGATGGCTCTTCTCTCCCTCAGAGTCCACACAGACTTTAAAAGGAAGCACCAGGGGATGGGGGTGGAAAATCACTCTCCGTCTACCATTTATTACTATTCTGAGAATAGTCATTCATTCGCTGTCACCCACTGACCACAATTCTCTGTATGGACTAGAATTTGCTGGAAATACAAAAGAGAGTACAACAGTGATTCAACAAAATAGTGGTGAAAAACAGCAAAGAGAAAACCAGAAGCAGGGAATAAACCTATGGCCAACTTCTGGCAGAGGTGTGCCAGAGATTCCTAGAGAGAACATATCAATTGAAACCTCAAATAATCAAAGCCACAAAAGTCAAAGCCGCAAACGTGGAGGGACAACTCTACTCCATAAAAGCTAAAAAGCAGCTTCACACTTTTTTGTGCTAGAAAAGGGGAAAGTGTAGAAGGTCTATGTATCTTGCAGGTATTGAATTGGCATAGAATTTGGGGGAGAAAGCAAATTTCACTGAATTACATACAAATAGGTGTGTCTGTGAGTGTGTGTGTGCACCATCTTCAAGTCGCCTGTTTCCATAGCGTTTCATGATCTATGCAGACAAAGGCTTTCTTATACTGACCAGTGTTTCACAAACTCTGCTCTTCCAAGTGGTTTGGACTTTACTGGTCAGTAAACGGGGGAGCTGTAATCCTGGGAACAAGTTTAGGAAACACTGCTATAGGCTATTAAGCACACAGTGATTCTTCCCCCTGGAAGGCCTCTGTACAGTCACACAACTACAAATCCCAGAATTCCATATCACTGAGAGCCATGGCAGTTAAAGGTGGACTATTTCTGCAGTGTAGATGCAAGCAAAATGAATTACAACACATAGAGTTGGAAGAGACCACAAGGGCCATCCAGTCCAACCCCATTCTGCCATGCAGGAACTCTCAGTCGAAGCATCCCTGACAGATGGCCATCCAGCCTCTGCTTAAAGACCTCCAAGGAAGGAGATTCCACCAAAATCTCTGAGGGAGTTTGTTCCACTGTTGAACAGCCCTTTCTGTCAGGAAGTTCATCCTAATATTGAGGTGGAATCTCTTTTCCTGCACTTTGCATCCATAGTCCCTGGAGAAGCAGAAAAGAAGCTTTCTCCCTTCTCAATATGACATACATTCAAATATTTAAACAAGTCTATCATACCACCTCTTAACTTTCCCTTCTCCAGGCTATACATCCCTAGTTCCCTAAGTCGTTCCTCATAGGGCTTTCTTTAACTGCCATGGCTCTCAGTGATATGGAATTGTTAGATTTGTAGTTGTGTGACTATACAAGCATTCCAGGGGGGAAATCACTCTGTGCTTAATAGACTATAGCACCGTTTCCTAAACTTGGTTTCCAAATCCTGTATAAAAATGTCTGCTTCAGACTCAAGAATGGCCTTTCTTCTTCTGTGAAGAACACTGAAGCATCTCAAAAGGTGATGTGCAAGAGAAAATAGTCCTCATCCAGAGAGTGATTCAAGAGGGAAGCACAGGGTGGATCCCAAATATGATTTGATCACTTCAGGATATCAAGAGAGTGGGACATATTGGAATATCCTCCCTTCTCTTTTCCTTAGCTCCCTGGATCTTCAAAAATGGGGTAAGAGGGAAAAGACAAGGCTGCAATCTTTGTTCCTGGTCATCTAGATTTCTCCTGTGATGGAATTATTTGTTTAGCAATGAAAGCTCTTCCCTGGAGGCCTTCCCAATCTGGTTTACTAAACTGACAGAAGTCTAGGGCAGTGTCACCCAATCAGCAGATTTATTCATTTATTTATTTACTTGATTTCTAGTATTTATAGAGGTCCAGTTCTTTTTGGAGGCAGAGAACACTAGAGGACCCTCTTCCCTTCCCTGGCAATGAAAATAGGAAGATCACATATTCAGCCATTAGGAATGACTTCCTTTCATGGTGGCTCCAAACCAGGAGCCTCACTGCATCAAGCCCTGTCTCAAAGCCATGAGTTCAATGCTCTTTTAGGAACAGAAGAAGTCCTCCTAAGGACACTCTGAGGGCTACCATTGGCTGGAGTCCCAGTCCCTCCCACCATCCCTGGCCCTGATTGGCTGGAAGTCCAATCCCTCCCACATCCCACACAGAATGACATCACTGCTACGGAAGGCTCTCTTGACCAATCAGAGAGAAAGATAAAGGTTCTTCTGGAAGCTTCCATGAGAAGGAGATATAAGGCCTGAGAGACCAAGAGACAGTTGGGGGAATTGTGTCGGTTGGAGATCGAGAGAAAGAGTTAAAGAGCGGATCTTGAAAGTTAGTCTCAGAATTGGACACTTAGGTTTATTTATTATTTTAATAGCTTGTACGTTTAGGTCTATTTATTTGTTTTAAAAGTATGCATGAATTGAATATTATATACTTACAAATATTGTTCCTGCAACTCTTAATATCTTGTATGACTTATATTTCAGTTATATTTTGTCATTTATAGTAAATATCTCCTTGGAGTATCTACTATTCGACACTCCTTTTACACGGGTCTTGGATCAGTTGATGCTTGGAAAGATCAGTAAAGAAGGAGAAATACGGTTCCTTAACTGGTCCCAGTGTAGGTTAAGGGAAACCCTTTCACTGGATGGAGGCAGCGGGATTTGAGGAATTTAAGGGTCTGCTGGGCTAAGAGCCATAATGTCTAATTAACAATTTGTAAGCCACTCTGATAGCCTTTTGGCCGAAGAGAGGGGTATAAAATTATTATTATTATATTCTTCTTATATTATTATATTATTATTTTATTATATTATTATTCCAGGGCCGCAGTTTGGCTGCTTGGACCACCAGAGATCTCACATTGAGTCAGTGGAAAAACCCATCAGAAAATAAAGGTACTTGAGGAGTTTGCACTCTATGTCTTTCTGTAATAATAGCTATGAAACTGATAATAGCATTTGGGACATTTAGTCTTTTAAAAACAAATATGGCAGATTAAAATGCTGCTTTAAAACCTCTTTCCATTTGCCAGCTTTGTGCTGGTTTTGGGGGGAAATGAGAAAGTGTTGGGAGGGAGGGACTGCCAACAGAATTAGGAGATGCATTGCAGGCTATGGACAGTTTCCGGCCAAGTAAGGTCCAAAACACACGGCAGCAATAGTCCAGTCTGAGAGCGCTTTAACTGCCCTGGCCCAGTGCTTGGGAATCCTGGGATCTGGAGTTTATTGTGGCTCCAGTGGTCTCTGAAAGAGAAGGCTCAATGTCTCACAAAACTACATTTCCCAGAATTCCCTAGCACTGAGCCAGGGCAGTTAAAACAGTCTCAATTGGATTTGTTAGGAAGCGAACACCGAATATCTCAGGAAGGATCCATGTCTCCCAAGGCCCCCTCCCTCCAGGGCATCATTCCACTCTTCCCCTGCCAACTGCCAAGGGAGTCGGTGTGTTTCTTGGTGTGTCTTTTGTGTCTCTTTCCAGAGAGGGGTTTCTTATACAGAAATGGGGAGGATGGTTTTAATAGAAGCCTTGTTATTCTTCACAAAGATTGGGCTTTGGCTTCTAAGAGGAGGCTTGTCCCTCAAAAAAAGGTTAAAAGTAGCTCCTTTGGGAGGTTTTAAAAATCTCCTCCCTTTTCTTATTAAGAGATTTGCAGGCAAGAAGGAAGGAGGCAGACCAGACCATCTCACATTACCTAGAATGAAACAAACAAACAAGAAGAAAAACAAAAATAAGGATTAGACAGAAAAACAAACTGCTTATATTTTAAAAAGTAAAAGCATTTTAAGGGTAAAAATCAGCCTTTGGTGCTTCTACGCTTTTACAACTGACTCTGGCCGTATCTGCACTGAAGAAATAATTCAGTTTGAAACCGCTTTAACTTTCCTGGCTACATCCAGTGTAGTCCTGGGATTTGTAGTTTGTTGCAACACTAGAGCTCTCTGGCAGAGAAGGCTAAGTGTCACAAAGGGAAAAAAACCAGATTCCATAGCAATGAGAGGTTAAAGCCATGTCGAAGTCCCTTATTTCTGCAGGACCTCCTTTCCATTCTTCCCCTCAGTCTCTCTCTCTTCCCTGAAGGCCTCAAACTGCCAACCGCCAAGCTCTGAGGCAGAGGCAGCCATTTTGTGTTCCAGAGGCCATTTTGTGCTGCTTGTGACTGTTGAGGGAATAATGTTCCAGAACCTTCTCTGAGGCCTCAGTTGAACAGAGGCCTCTCTTTCTCTCCTGAGGCCTCCGAGTCAGAAGGAGGCCAGGCTCCTTGGGCCAAAGGAAGGAAGTGTGTCTCTTTGTGGGTCTTTTGTGTCTCTTTTCTGAGAGGGTTTTCTTATTACACAGCTCTGCTCCTTCTGGGGAACAAGGGTTTTAAAAGGGATCAGAAATGGGGAGGATAGTTTTAATACAAGCCTTATTCTTCTTCTTCACAAACATTGGGCTTTGACTACTATCCCTGTTTTTATTAACTGTTTCAAAAACTGTCCAGTAATTTAATGGTATTTTATTTTGGATGGGAGTGTTAGGTTTAGGGTTTGGGAGATCATGAAACATGTTTTTATTGTATGGATATTTTTTATTGTAAACTGCTAAAAGGTGGCCATTCTTGTGTAGTAATTGTCTTGTGATAAACTCCCACAACAGCCTTGTAACGTAGGCTTCATAGGCTCCTAGGGCTGGAAGGGTGCCCCATTCTGTCCTCCAAGTCCTCCGAAGAGATGGCCATCCATCCAGAGACTCCTCCAATGCTCTTTGAGGCAGTGTCTCCCATAGCTTTGCTCAGAGGTCATGGGGCCCACAGTCTCATGGGAACCGGTCCTTACCACCCCACTTTGGGAAAGGAGAACCCCTCAGCCCCTGGACTATTTACTACCAGGAGTTACTATGGCTGGGCCTCAGAGGAGTTTCCTAGGCATTGTCACCTTCTACCCTCCATGGCCATTGGCACTGACCTTTTCCCCATTGCCTTCCCTCCCTCAGCCCTGTGGACCTCCTCCTCCTTCGCACTCAGAGCAACCCTTCTGTACGGCTGAGGAGACGGCCTCTGACCCGGGGAAGCTCCGGCCATAAAGGACTGCAGAAGAGACCTTTCTGGGGCTGCAGGAATCAGGGTCTTTGTATTGAAGGTAGGCCTTTATTCCTTGAGCTGAAAGAGGACCTTTGCTTAAGCGTTTCAGTCCAGGATTGTGTGGAAAGGTTGCAGCTGAGAGGCTGAGCCCATGCTTTGCAGGCATAAAGCCCCAAATTCAGTCTGTGGCAGCATTGTCTTCCCAGAAGGTGGAAGTGAGATTTCCAGACTCCAGACACACAGTGCGCCAGTGAGTCCGTTTTATGGAGACTATGTGTACACGTTGTTTACTAGAGCTTTGTGAGATATTTGTTTCAATGTGTTTATATAATGAATTTACATAGGTCTTCACTTCCTAAAAATGAGCATAGTCCAAGATGCAATCTTCACTCATAAACCTATACATTTATAAATTTTTGTTGTATAAGTGCAACATATTCAGACGTGTGCATGTTTTTAAAAAATATACAAGGAAAAGTGAAGAAATTGGGATTTTGACAATAGATCCGTTCAGAAACACTGCACACAAATATACATGCCTCAATGTCTGTATGTCTTTAGCAAGCATAGGGAGGAGGTACATACTTCATGCTCCTGCTATGACTGACACACACAAACACACAAATCTTGTCATTGTAAATTTGTAAACTGCTTTGATCTTTTTGGAAAGGTGGTATATAAATAAATGTATTATTATTATATTACAAACATAGCAGTTAAGCTCAGATATTTGTCTCATTTGGAAAAATGAAATGATTATTTTCACCAGTCTCTAAATGGGGAAGGGGGCTTGATGAGGGGAGGCTGTTGATCAAATCCATAAAGTAATACAGGTATATAAATCATAGAATCATAGAGTTGGAAGAGACCCCAAGGGCCAGCCAGTCCAACCCCATTCTGCCATGCAGGAAATA
>NW_024804068.1:0-5980 GCF_019175285.1 Sceloporus undulatus | reverse complement strand
GGACCCTTCCGGCATAGGTTGGGAGGGCTTGCTACCCTCCCCCTTCATTTTCTGGTGCGTTGGCCGGGAAGTGGAGCACCCTTGCCGAGAGCTTCAGAGGAAGGTGTTAGCCTCACCCAGCTGGCACAACCCCGGCGGACGACGGTGATTGCTGTACGACGAGAGGGGCCCCACTTCTACTTGACCGTTGGCAGCTCTCCCGCCGTCCTACGAGAACGTCTCAGCCAGAGGTGCCGACTTTTCAAGTGGCCAAAATAACCGCATAAAGGGGAAGACCAGCGCGCTGGAGGAGGCAAGTATTAGTGCACATTGAAAAGGGAAATATTGTTGGGAGGCTTTTGTGTGTTGAGTGAGTGATTTTATAAGCCTATCACGATTCCTGTGAGCCTGCCGTATGCGCAACCGGGGGCCCAGGCTGGTGGGTTGTGAGTCAAGCAGCTACTCCCCCATTTCCTTCAGTAGCTGTGAATCCCTGTTTTCCCTGTGTGTCTGTTGATTTTGTACCGCGGTTGGGTTATAGTAAAAGAAAAGTCTAGACTATAGATTTGGAGGGACATAAACCTCAGGAGCAATTGCATAGGAAGTCGGACTAGGTGAGGGTGCCCCAAGACCCTAGTTTCCGCAATGGGGGAGGGGGAGGACAGTCAAGAGGAAAGACTCCCCCAGAGAAAACAGTAGAAAACAGTTGTTAAGATGGGCTAGTGAGGGTGGGTGCCTCCACCCAAGACCTAGTCTGCAATAAGATAGACTAAATCTAGTCTGCAAGGAAAAAAAAAGAAAGAAAGAAAGGGAAAAAAAGGAAAAAAAAGGTTTAAAAAAGGCAAGACGTCTTTGGATTGTATGCTAGCAAACTTTGGAGAAAACCACTTTTCGGCAGGCACCGAAAAGCAGGGAAGTTGAAAGGGAAAAAAAAAAAACCCTTTTGTATGTTAGAGTGGCCACTTTTCCCTTTAGATTCCCCCTGGCCAGCTATTGTGTCCTTGGACCTAGAACTTATAAGGAAAGTGTTAGCCTTTACAGCAAAGTACCAATCCAGATCAATGCTACTACAGTGCTATTACAATGGTACAATGTTGTAAAAGAAAATCTGCCATGGACAATGTTGCGTGGTAGTTAAAACAGAAAAACCTAAGAGTAGAGACAGGAACCAAGGCCTCCACTTTATGTCCCGGTCTACCCAACCTTACCTAAGCAGGAGGCTATAAGACAATTACCATTTAATGAAGAAACACCACTAATCCATTTTGATGAGGAAATACCCCCATTGGAAGGGGAAGAAGAAGAAAGGCCAAAGAATAAAATTGTTACCAGATCCAGTTGCTGTTGATGAAAAGGACATTTCCACATACAACAGCCGAGTCACATACATGTCTTTTTAACCAGTAGTGACCTTTTAAATTGGAAAACAAGCAGGCCACCATGGTCTGAGGACCCGACTGGCATGTCCACTCTCATTGAAGGAAAGAGGATTATCCTGATAGAATAAAATCCCAAACCAAACAAAAGGAAGGAGGAAAACAAGCAGGAGTTTTTCCCCTTAGAGTAGTCACTCAAATGGTTCCAGTTGGAATAACAGAGAAAGACATTCCAAGTTATACTATTCAAAGTACTTATCAACATGTACTGTTCACCAGTAGGGATTTATTAAACTGGAAAGTAACCAGATCCCCATGGTCAGAAGATCCTACTGGAATGACCACTTTAATTGAAGGCATCATGGGCACCCATATGCCCACCTGGCTTGATATCCAACAATTGTTAAATGTTTTATTAAGTCTGGAAGAAAAAAAACCATGACATTAACTCAAGCCAGAGAAAAAGTAGGAAAAGACTATACCAGACCAGAAGAAAATAACACCCCCTTTTGTCAACCTATTGGAAGAGACTAAAGTTTATACAAGCCACTGAATAGCCCATAAGTTCTAAAATGCTCCTAGATGCCCAGTACCTTTGAAATAGACTTTGCCTGAAACTAGAAATTTGTAATGAAATTTGAAAAAGCCTATGTCCGTTTGCTCTGAGGACTGTGTTTAAAATTTTAAAAGGAGCAAACAGAAGATAAACCCAGGAGCATGGGCAGAAAAGAAAAAAGAAGATTAAAAGCCTGGAGTGTTTAAAATGAAAAATGAAAGATGGGTGTCAGAATAATTTAAAAACACCCCCAAATGGACTGTGTATCATATAAGAAGAAAAATCACATTAATGAAATACCAATTTGTGTGAAAAACACTCCTGTTAAAGAAAAATATAATCCCAATCTGTGTGAGTTTAAAGGAAATATTATTATTATTAACCTTTATTTATAAAGCACTGTAAATGTACACAGTGCTATACACTATAATACATACAATGTACAAACAACAAACTTCCACAGATTGAGTTAGAAAACACAGAACCTAAAGTAACAAAGACAAGCTTGAGATTTGGTTGTGAAAGCAGCAGAACAACCACATTTAAAGGGAAAAAAGTTATTACTCACAAGAAGCCTTTGGATTGTGAGAATCCAACTTGAAGATGAGTGTATGCATAAGAATCCTGAGAGAGGAATCCTGAGATATAATAAATCCATTATGCAGAGGACAACAAAATAAAACCAGTGGAATAGGACTGCTAACAGCTTTTGCAAAACCTTACTGAGCAATTAAAAGGAGACATTTTCTTGTAAAGAGTAAAGCCTTTCTCAGAGCCCCTTTTCCTTGCTAGTGGAAACCAGGAAGGTATTTTCAGTTTCTCAAAACCACAGATGTGTGTGCTACACAGGAAACAAAGAAAGTTTGAGGGAGAGATAGCGTTCTTGCAATACCCTGAAAGTAAACACTGAGGAGTTAACAAAGATTAACTCTCCAGAGCATAACAAGAGTGCTATTTTAATGAAAAAGGAAATGAAGTTACCACTGAAGAATAAGAGTGTTTGGGACTGTTAGAATTTTGAATTTTGATTTTTTGAGGAAAAGGACACTGTTTCACCATTTTAGCATTTTTGAGTTTTTGGAGGTTGTGATCCTGAGTGAGTTTTAAATGTTTTGTAACCAGACCTGAGAAGATTTGGTAAAACCATTGAAATAAAGACTGTAAGAAAGGACAGAGAAATGATCTAGGAGAAGTCATAGAAGGATTAAGGAATGTCCCAGCCTTAGCAGACAGAAAGTTTATAAAGGAAAAGAG
The DNA here is from genome assembly GCF_019175285.1 of Sceloporus undulatus. NCBI lineage: Eukaryota > Metazoa > Chordata > Lepidosauria > Squamata > Phrynosomatidae > Sceloporus > Sceloporus undulatus. The sequence goes on along the minus strand of NW_024804068.1, from coordinate 2,815 downwards.
AGAAGTGAAGGAGCAGATGCAAGAAAAAGCAAGTTTACTGGCCTAGCAGCACTGAACCAAGAGAAGAAAGGAGGACAACATGTCCCATTGGACGGAAGAGGCCAGATGAGAGTATGTGGAATGATGATATATGAGGAAGAGGAGGAAGACGTGGACTTAGACAAAGAAGGAAGGGAAGCCATGAACTTAATGTTAGTGCTCCCCCTTCTACCCCGCTTCCTAGGATGTTCCTGCTATGGCAATGAGAGGTGCGGAAGAAGAGGATTAGTGAGGAAAAAGAAAAGTCAGAAGTTTGTTTTGAATTAACCACAAGAAAGGAGCTTCCATTTGAAGTTATTGGAAGAGTAAAAGGATACATCCTCCCAGATTCACCAGCATGAATGCCATCCCAACTTGGCCCAGAAATTGTCAGAAGAGACACTGAGATAATTGAATGAATAAACTTTATATATTGACTGGCTCTCAAGTATGTGCAGAAATGCCCCAGAGGTTGTGTGATTAGAGCTAAGTCAAACCCCTGCAAGAGACCTATGCCACAGTTTGAAGTGGTACTTGAAGAAAATCTGTCAGGAAATAGGATTGGGGTGGACATGGGTCTTACCAATGTGTTTGTTAAAAATCAGATGTACACCAACTAGAATGTTAGGATTCTCACCCTATGAAATGGTTTATAGAAGATCCCCCCTTGAAAAATAAAACAGTTAAGAGGAGATGTAACTATATTGGGAAAGCAAGTTTTGATTAATGAGGTTCAAGCATTGGGAATTCTGTTACACAAACTGAACCAATATGTAGGGGAGGCAAAGTACCCTTTCCTTTTTACTGCGCTACATTCTTTCTCTCCAGGAGAATCTGTGTGGCTGAAAGATTGGGAGGCCATACCTTTGGGACCCAGGTGGAAAGGACCATTTGTGATTTTGCTGATGACTCCAACCACAGTCAAACTAGAGGGAGTCAAGCCTTGGGTCCATTATACGAGAATCAAAAGAGACTACACCACCAAAGATCCTGAGTGGCAAGTTACTTTGGACAAAGACAATCCATTGAAGGTAAAACTTAAAAGGTTTGCAGGTTCCAGATGGAGGAAGGGGCAGCATCGCAACGTGAGCCCCCCTTCCGAGGTCATGATTCTAAGATCAGCCTCGAAGAAAAGAGGAGGAGCTATCACCGGGATACTGTAGTTCTGAAAGAAAGAAAGGACATTATAAACATTCAGGAACACAAACCACAAATTTGTTTTGGCCAGACCTACCAATTTGTCCCCCATCATCATGATTCACTTGTTTCACGGTTCAACACATGATTATTTGGTGTATTGTTATGATGTTTGTATTTCCTGTAGGATGTGATGGAGGGTGGGGACAAAATAGATTTCACCAAATGGTGAATAATATTTCTAAGGAATTCAACAGGAGCAGCTGTTGGATATGTTCACATGGCCCCTCACATCATGGTCAAGGTTGGCCAATCACTGTTTCAGCGACTCTAAACTTGACAGGGTGGAATGTAACCAAGGTATATTTTGCAGTAGGAGATCCCTCAACATTTGATAAGGCACAATTTTCATTAGAGCAGAACGACAGGCCCCAGGCAGCTTTATGTGTTCGCCATTTTCAGCAGTCAGAAATGGTAGAGAAAACAATATGGATGGGAAATGTAAGCATGGGATATGGCACTAACATGCTGGTAAGACGTGCAAACTTGGGAGATTATGATAAATGCAATCTCACTGTACATTTGAATAGTAGCGAGGTTTGCACAGGATTGCCCTATCCCTTAGGTTGCTCCATCCAAGGTAAACCCACCCTATTTGGACAAGTGGGAAGCCATACACTTTTGGGGGCCCTGAATAGACAAATGGGATACCTTGCTGGCCCAGGTAATTGGATAGGAGGGTTGCCCCCGGGTGTATACTGGGTTTGTGGACAATGGGCAGGAAAAATATTACCACCTGCATGGAATGGTACCTGCACTGTTGGAACCCTTATGGCTGGTGAGTTGAGGTTTCACCCACAAGGTCAACCCTCAGTAGCCTGGGACCAACAGTTTGGTTGGCATAGACATATGTTGAGAAAAAGGGTGTATGATGAAAAATATGGATATGATCCTGATAACACATACCTGACCGAAGGGGAAAGATTCTCGGCTATAGGTATGCCTATGTTAGGTGTGGCATGGAATAAAACAGCTTAGGATCCTGTCATACCAAACGGAAAGTTTAGCCACTCGATCTGCAGAAGGATTGGAGACTCTACAGAGAGAGGTAAACTCATTGGCAGAGGTTTTGGTCCAGCATAAAATCGCACTGGACTATCTGTTGAGTCGAGAAGGAGGATTATGTATGTGGTTAAATACTACCTGTTGTCATTTTATTAATGAGAATGGAATAATTGAAACGGATGTAGAAAAACTGCACAAGATAGCAGAAAGTGTGAGAAAAACATACCAACCAACTAGTGACTGGTGGTCATGGATAACATCTTGGCTACCAAATCTAGGATGGGTAAAAGGCATAGTCACAACAAGAGTCCTAATTTTGGTAATAGGACTGGTTTTATGTATGTGTATTCCCTGTCTAATGCAATATATGCAAAATATGGTAAATAGAATGCTTAATGTGGCTGTGACCAAAGAAATGGTGATGTTAAGTTCCTATCAGAGGACCCCCAGTAATTCAGGAAGAAATTCGCCAGAAAAGAAGGAGTTCTGGTAGAAGCAAGACTGATAGTGTTACTTGTTGACACAAGCAACAACAAAAAAGGGGGGAATGAGAGGAACAAATATCTAAAAAGGTCAAAAGACAGTTGGGCAGTTT
>NW_024804067.1:0-5980 GCF_019175285.1 Sceloporus undulatus | reverse complement strand
CATCTCTCCCCTCTGACAAATACCCTAATATCAGGAACCATGCACTCAAAATGGCAACCATCTTTGGCAGCACTTATGTCTGTGAACAGACTTTTTCCCGGATGAAACATCTGAAAGCGCCAGCCAGATCCAGACTAACTGATGAACACTTGCATCACTTGCTACGAATAGCAGTGACAAATATGCAAGCAGACATTGACCATATCATTAGCCAGAAGCAGGCTCAGAGTTCACATTAAACATTATTATTTGATACAGAGTTCAGTTTCTTTAGTTAACTTGTTCTTGTTCTTTGTTAAAAATAATACACTGTTATTTAATTACGAATAAAGTTTGTTTATTTAACTTCTTGTTCTTCGTTTTAAATATTGTATATATTCCCATTTTGCTTTTTACTTTAAAATATAATGTTTGCAGTGTATGTAGGAATTATTTCTTATTTTTTATTTATTTCTCTCTCTCTGGCTTTGCTTTGCGAACGAAGATTCAGGAAGGACTCATCCTGCGCTTTCTACAAGCGCCTTGGTGACCAAAAGTTGCTGTGCTTTCTGCAACCGGATCTGTTTATTTATTTAATGTTTTAAAAAAATATATTTAATGATTTATTTTTGGGCTTTGGCCGAAGGAAGGGACTGAGGAGGAGAGGCCAGGCACACGCCTCCTTCTCCTTGTGGGGCTTCGGAGGGTGGAAGCTCTGCCCTGGCGTGTGGCTCCACCCCAGAGGGTGGAAGCTCCACCCCCAGTGTGAGGCCACACCCCTGGGGTGGAATCGCCAGCCCCCCTGGCTTCGGCCCCCCAGTTGTCTGACGGACAGCAACCCGGCCCCTGGCTCAAAAAGGTTGCCTATCCCTGCTCTAAAGCCTCAGAGAGAGAAAGAAAAGCCAATGGTAGGTTAACTGAGGCCTTAGAGAAGGTTCTGGAACATTCCCCACAGTCACAAGCAGCACACAAAATGGCTGCCTGAAAACAAAATGGCTGCCAGAATACAAAATAGACGCTGGAACACAAAATGGCCACCAGACCACAAAATGTGAGTCTGGGGCAGTGGGCGGGGTCTTCCAGCTGCTCTGCCCCCATTGGCCAGCCTCAAAAACAGGCAGAGCTTCTACTTCTCTATTTAGCTGTGTGTGCGGAAGAGTGAGTGAGGAATGAGGAGTAGAGTGTCAGAGGGAGAAAGAGACAGGAAGGAAAGAAGGAAGGAGCAGAGTGTAAGAGAAAGAGACAGACAGAGAGGGAGGAAGGAGAGAGGAAGGGAGTGACAGCAGAGGGATAGGAACCACTAGCCTTCACTGCTTCCCTGAGGTCTGTCTGGGCCTGGCTTGGGTCTACAGCTGCTGCTGCTTTTCTTTGGCCACTGCCATTAAGGAGGGGAGGAAGGAGGCCCAGCAGTCCTTCTAGGCAAGGCCCTCTCTCTCTGAAGGTGGGAGAGTGGGACTCCCCAAAGGGGATTTCAGTGCTTTTAATGGTGGCTCTCATGCTGTACTGGTGGTGGTGGTGATGATGATGATGATGATATAAGGCCTAGGGGGAGGATAGAGCTGCTGCCAGACCTTAATCATCATTAATGCCACCATTGCTGGGCATTCATGTTCTGCACCACTGTAATGGCCATGGCTCAGTGCTATGGAACTCTGGGAATGATCTTTTGGTTTGGCATTTTAGGTGTTGTTAAGGTTTGGAAATCCTGTTTGGGGTCCCTTCCGACTTTGAGGCCCTTTCATCATCCATTTTGGGTTCCCTGAAGGCCTCAAACTGCCAACTGCCAAGCATTGAGACAGAGGCAGCTATTTTGTTTTCCGGCAGCCATTTTGTGCTGCTTGTGGCTGTTGGAAATAATGTTCCAGAACCTTCTCTGAGTCCTCAGTTGAACAGAGTCCTCTCTTTCTCTCCTGAGGCTCCGGAGTCAGAAGGAGGCCAGGCTCCTTGGGCCAAAAGGAAGGAAGTGTGTCTCTTTGTGTGTCTTTTGTGTCTCTTTTCTGAGAGGGTTTTCATATTACACAGCTCTGTTCCTTCTGGGGAACATGGGTTTCAAAAGGGATCAGAAATGGGGAGGATGGTTTTAATACAAGCCTTATTATTATTCTTCACAAACATTGGGCTTTGGCTTCTATTTCTATCGCATTCATTTTTAATTACTTATTTTTAATAAGTAAAAAGCAAATATATATTGTTCTACGTATCCTTATCCTTACGAATCATTTATTTTCTCTTATAGTCCTCATTTAAATTGTAAAACAGTTGATACAAAATACCTCTAATTGGATTAAACTAAACATCATTGGGGTTTTAACCTCCCAAGATACTTCTGTTTTACAGCTGTTACATTTCTTTGAATAAATTAAAACACTTCAGCTTAAATTAGTTCTTTCCCTAAAGTAGCATTTTCCCTCCATGATTCTGGAGATATTCAATTATACTATTCCACTCGCCTTTATATAAATTTGACGCTCCTTTCTAATTCCTCTTTAGAGTTTGTCCATTTCCATCAAGACCTGAAGCTTAAATATCCAATCTTCTTTTGAAGGTATTTCTTTAGTTTTCCATCTCTGAGCAAACACTATTCTTCCAGATGACAACATATAAAATAATATTTTAACATGTTTTTTTCCTATGAATTGTTCTATTATATTAAGCAAAGAATTTCAACTGACAATTTAAAAGATATATTTACAATTTTCTGAATTTCAAAATAAATCAACTTCCAAAGCTTTCCCAAAGTCCATTTGATAGATTGAGCCCTGCTTCTTTTCACATTTCCAGCAAAAATTACTGTTATACATATTTCCTTAGTCTCTCTGGTGTTAATACATCAAAAAGTTATATAACTCTCTTGATGTTTTGCTGCCAATATAGTTCAATGTTTTTCCAAGGTATTTCCAATTTAATTCAATTGCAAAACCACAATTTTGAGCCATCTCATATTTCTTTAATAACTTTCCGCGCTGTAGAGATTTGACGAATACAATTATAAAGTCCGTGCGACCAGGCTCTGATTTCAACATTATTTCCTGTTCTAGATCAGAGTCTGATTTGCAAATACCATATTGTTTTTATCCATTAGGAAGAGCTCTCTAATTGTCTGTAAAAGAACCATGAAAGATCATAACCCTCATCATTAGGATCTTCTCGTATCTTTATTCTATAACCAGTTCTATCTATTTGCATTGATTCTTTATAGGAGATCCAATGTGCGTCCTTTTTTGAATCTCTGGTCTCTTTTCTCAGGGACTTCATCTCGGACCCCTTGGACACAGCTTTGGGACACCTTTTGCTGGAAGAGACCCAAGTGCAAGACCACCAGGACCCCTGCCCACCTGATGGCCGATGCAGAGGCCAAGCGGAGGGAGTTGGGCTCCCAGAGAAAGAGGATGCAGAGGTACAAGAACTCTTTGGTGAGTTGAAGTTCTTGACTATTAGTTTCATCTGTGTCACTGCTGGGCCAGTTCATGAAAGCAAACGGAGAACATACGCTCCCAATTTAGCAGAGACAGTCCTGGTTAATCCTCTGTCACCCCACATTTTCAGGGGCTTTTAACAATGCCCCGGTTGCTCTCTCCTCCTCCCACTTTCCCCCTTCTCAGCTCACTTCAATTCCTGAGAGCCCTTCAGTTTGCACCCCATCAACTCAAAAGTGGGGAGAGGAGAGGAAAGAAGGAGGCAGGATATGGCCCTTCCCAGGAGGCTGAAGCAAAAGCAAACTGCTGTGCCCTTCCTAGCTTCTGTGATATTCCTCATAAACAACTTTGGCCATCCTCACCACCTTCTGGTGTTGCTTGTCCACATGTGTCTTCCTTTTCCCATCTGTGAAATGTTGGGGATATGGGAGAACATCTCTGGATCTAAATTGGGGGTGGACCCAGTGGCCCTCAAGGCCACAGTGCTCCCCATAAATGTTTTTAGAAATGACATTTGCCTGTAAAATTTGGCAAGAAATGGCTAAATGCACCATAATTCTTTTGTAGCTAAATGTACTGTATGTGTTAGGATAGTCAGTATCCTAATCCATCCTCAATATCCCAGCCATGGCCTAAATTATATTGTTTATTATATTGAAAGGATTCAAGACAAACTGGATCTCAAAGACAGTAACTTTTTTCTTGCTGACAGAATTTAAAGTTTATTTCCTGGACTAAATTCTGAAGTGATGAAATAATATTTGGATGCACCATGTGCTTTCCTCCCCTTTTGCTTAGTCACTCTCAGGATGAGGGCTATTTTTTGTTGCAGGTGACCTTTGCGGATGTGGCGGTCTATTTCACTGAGGAGGAATGGAAACTGTTGACGAAGAAACAGAGACTTATGTACAGTTATGTGATGATGGATAATTATCAGAATGTGGCCTCTGTGGGTAAGGAACCGGAATCCACTAGCATTATAGAATCATAGAGTTGGAATAGACCACAAGGGCCATCCAGTTTTACCCCCTTCTGCCATGCAGGAATACACATTCCAAGCCTCTGTTTAAAGACCTCCAAAGAAGAGGACTCCATCAAACTCCAAGGGAGTATATTCCACTGTTGAAGAGCTCTTACTGTCCCAAAATTCCTCCTAATGTTTAGGTGGAACCTCTTTCTATGTGGCTTGCATCCATTGTGGTGTCTCCTTTTCTCTGTAGCAGCAGAAAGCATGGTTGCTCCATCATCAATACGACTCTTTCCGATATTTAAACATGAATATCATATCCACCCTTAACATTCTTTTCTCCAGGAAAAATCCCCAGCTTCCTAAGCCACTCCTCATAGAGCTTGGTGGTTTCCAAATCCTTCGCCACTTTCTTTTCTCCAGGAAAAGGTCTTGTTCCAATTGTCATATCATCTGGTCATGTTCCAGTTAACATCCTTTTTGAATTGTGGGCCCAGAACCCGAAACAGGATTATTCCAAGGGAGGCCTGACCAAAGCAGAATAGAGTGGCACTATTACTTCCCTTGATCTAGAAACTATATTCATATTGATGCAGTCTAAAATCACATTGGCCTTTTTAGCTGCCGCATCACACTGTTGGCCCATGTTCAACTGGTGGTCTACTAGGAGTCCTATACCCCTTTCAAGCATAGTTTAATTGTGATAGCAACATCCTGTAGAATATTTGAATTTGTAGTTTAGTGAAGCACTATTGGAGAAACACCAAAGGAGAGGGGCCTTGGGGATTGGGAGGCAGCCATGAACCTGACAGATTTTAAGAACTGGTTTGAGAGAACCGCTGAGAATTGGCTCATATCTTTGTTTACATACATATTTAGGGGTTCCATTTAGCAATTATGAATAATATCTGTGAAGGGAGGAACGGGGGACACAAAACCTGCTTTTGCTCTAATGTTTCTTTTCCTACCTGAACTTGCTTAGTTTCATGGTTGATGGAACAAAGAGGCCTTTGTTGCCCAAAATGCTGGAGTCTGGGGAGGACATTGCAAGTGCTGTGCTTTTAGAGGAATTTGTACTTTGCTGAAAGCAGACATATAGTTTGGCTGGGGCAAGAACGATCTTGGGATTCAGCCCTACTATACTAGGCCTGGAAGCACAGAGAACTCCAAAGGCATTTGAAATAGGTTTTTACTTTATTTATGGGAAAAGCAAAATGCATGCATACACACGTATATACAGATATAGGTGTACACACACACACACACACACACACACACGAACTAGGTAACAAAGGTGGGAGTGGTGAATAGTGTGAGGCTTTGCTAACAGTAAAACTTTACCTAGATGGATCTTGATTCCAGTTGCTGAGGGTCCAGAACGGGGAGAGAAGTCAGTAACTCTAATGGCAAGTGGGGCTGGTGAGTGCATTGAGGTGCTTAGCCATGTAAACCGACAGACTGTCTGTCTGTAATTGGAATGATGTCAAAGAACAGCCAGTCTGGGCAGATATTTATACTGTGATTGTTTCTTTTGGTCAGAAACCGAGGCGGGTTACAGACCGCCATTTAGGACGCGCTCCACACGTCCTAGGGTTAGGAAGGGGCATGCTAGGGTTAG
>NW_024804066.1:0-5983 GCF_019175285.1 Sceloporus undulatus | reverse complement strand
CAATAATATTGAACAAATATATAAAAATCAAACGGCACAATTAATAAAAACTTTTCTTTTTTTTGACAGAAAGACCTTTCTTAATGGCTGATGCCCAAATCCTTCTCTCCACCAATGAAAACCATCTCATTACACCCCACTTAAAAATAGCAAAGTTACCCCCACACCCTGCAGAAGTTAGAAGGGACCTTTTGACCCCAAACATGGAGGTGTGGCTCTTTGCAAATCCAGTGTGGGTGGATGTGGTTCTGACCCTCTAGGAATTGCCCACCTATGCAATCCTAAACACTGTGCTCCAGTAGCAAAAATATATATACAGGAAAGGTGCCTGTAAAGGAAACAGTCTAAATGACATATATGAAACACCTATTTGTTTGTATTTGCTTTATCTGTGCAGAACCTTTGAATATATGTGGAATGTGACCTAGCCTCTACTGAACCCAGCAAATATTTTAATTAATGGCTGGAATCTTGGAAGTTAGTCCCAGCTAAAGTGGATTGAATTAAATGCCTCATCTGGATGCTGCGCTGCTGGCACGTCATCGCTGCGCACACCATGTGGATGGTGCCGCGCAGCTGCAGCATGCCCATGATGTGCTAGGGTTGCACGGCATATGCACGCCCCACCCCCAAGCAACCCTAGCACGTCATGGGCGCACTGCAAAGGGCCTGTCTGTACCGGCCCTAAAATATTTAAATATCAAAAATGTCAAAGCCAAGCCTGTTAGGGTCTAGCTTTAAAATAGCAGAGTACCAGAAATGTGACTCTGTTTAACTATGGCCCATTCCAGACGGGCATAAAGTACGTGCCGAGCACGTACTAGGGTTAGAAAGGGGCGTCCTTTCCGGACGCCCCTAACCCTAGTACGCGCTCGATGCTTACAAAATGGTGGCGCCTGTTCTACATGGGCATCGCCATCTTGACATCGCGTCTGCATAGCGTCCGCATGTCCCACAATGAAAGTGACATCGCAAGTGTTCCATTGGGCACTTGCGGCGCCACTTCTGGGGTGCAAAAAGAAGCCACTTTTTGTGGCTTCTTTTTGTTGCATCTGGGAATCGCGCAGTTTGACCGCTGTGGTTCCCAGACGCAGCAACCAGCGATCTTGGCAGAGCGCCGTTTTTGGGCACTCTGTAATGCGCCTATGCTTCCTTAAGAACTGAGACTAACACAATAACACAAGTAGTTCATAGCTGAAACAAAAGTTTACTAATGGCTTTAATTTACATAAAGGCTATATCTTAATCTAGTAAATATTCAGGTAAAAAGAAATCTTTTCTCACCATCTTTCCAAGAAAAGTTGAGAGAGGAGGAAGATGGAAAACACGCAGTTCAGTTGAAAATCTTGAGAGAGAATATGTGTTCGTCCCAAAAAGGGAGGGACCTAAATCACATGGTTATTTTTAATGCGAGAGGGGGGGGGGTTTACATGCAGGAAATCCCTATCTAAGGAGTGGGAAAGAGAATGCAAAAAACTTCCAACAATAGGTCATCATTTAGGTAACTCCATTTCATTCAAAGTTGAGTCAGGACTAACAATGAAGTGTAGGCATGTATGACTATCTATACTTTTTACTGTTAGACAGGAGGACAGGCAAATATGGGATTTTCGTATTGCAGTACCAAAATCACTGAAATTGATTATTAAGGTACAGGGGACCTTGGTTTGGTTCCAGAACACCCTGTGAATATCAAAATCTATGTATGCTAAAGTCCCATTATACACAATGGCATCGTAAAATGGTGTCCCTTATATAAGGCAGCAAAATCAAGATTTGCTTTTTAGACTACTTTGAGGGTGATTTTTTTCAAACATTGGTTGGTTGAATCTGTGGATGCAGAATTCGTGGATATGGAGGGCCACCTCTATGCATTTTGCTCCCCTGCCATGAGCAACAAAATGGCTTGGAATAGCCATGATAACTGTATTTACTTCAAAGTTCATTACATGAACTCCAATGATCTCCAGGCAATTGGGAGATAGCTAAATGTTGTTGCAGTTGAAGCATGGCTACACTGCTACACAAGGGCAGTTCTAGTGGTCTCCTGTCTTGAGGGTGTGAAAAAACAACTGGCTATAGGTTGATAGTCTATACCAGAAGTGGGCAACATGAAATGCACAAGCTGCATGTGGGATGCTTGTTTTTGCAGTCCCTTCCCCACAGCTGCTTCCAGATTTGCCCCTGCACTAACTCTACACCAAACAATTTATCTTTTAAAAAGAGAAAAATGCAGGTTTTGCATGCCTTGAATTACTTGGTTCTGTGATGCTACCATATTACTATATTTGGCATTGTAGTAGCAAATTTGACAGCACATTATGATAGAGTACAGCCCCTTAGTAAGGTTAGGGTTGAGTTGATTCTCCCCCCCAACCCAGTAAAATCTTCCCTCCCCACTGCTTTACAAAAGAGATTGGTGTTATATTTCTAATATCTGGCAAAGGGACACCATCTCAGACACATATACCATATCTTGACAATTGGTTATAGAACTATGTGAAAGACTTAAAGAAAACAAAAACAAAGTAGGACACACTCACAGAAACCATAGGGCATCAAACCCAGTGTAATTTTCTATTCTGAGCAGAGAGAAAAAACTATGTATTTTAGTCAAGAATGTACAGGAGGTGTGATGACAGTATGTTGCAGATGTCTAGCTTGATGGGATGCAAAATAATAATAGTGACAGGATGTTTCTTTTCCTGTAAAAAGAAAACTAGGTAATAAACATGTAGTGCATACTACCATTTCCCTCGTGTGTCTGTCATATTGTTCTCATTTCTCATGAACATAGTGACAATAGAATGATTTCTTCATTAGCTCCTGCAGCGGCTGGAAATAATAGCAGCTAGGTAAGGTACCTGAACTCTTTCCTTGAACGGATCTACCCAGAGAGCAACCTTGCTGCATTTCCTGAAATATTTATCTCAAACAATCTGACTTTTTCTTCTTGATTACCTCAAAAAATGTGTACATGGCAGAATAAAGGACTAAGTTATCCAAACAATTGTACTCATCTTTCCATTTCATGTCTCACGTTTAATTAGACACTACAGGTGGAATGCAATGGAAGTCTATGAGCAGAACTGTTTCTTTCCATGGAATGAGGGAGGAGAGTTAATCCCTCTCCATGTGCCATCGAAATTGGCTCAGGAAGATTGGGATAACCTACAGAACAGATATTCAGGGAACAGAGGAAATTTTTCATTATGAGTGGATTACTTTGGATTCTGTCCCATCACTCTGCAAAGCAAAAAGGATTTGTATGTATACATAAATTACATATAGTTTCTCTGGGCCTGCACAGCTGAAGGAAAGCACATCCTGATGTCTGTTTCTGGACACAGGAGAGCAATGACCACTAGGAAGTTTGTCTCCCTGGAGGACCATCATGGCAAGGAGAAGAACAGCTTGATGTTGTCATACCTTGGCAAGAAAAAGAGTTGTTTTGGTTGAATAGCATGTAATCAAAAGGCTGGGAATAAATCTTAGAAATAAACACATAAATATATAGCCAATCTCAAAGACTGGAGCTGAAACAATAATCATTTATGAGCAGGGGATTAGAAGAACCTGGCATATTAATGCATGACCAACAACCTGATTTCATTGCTCAGAAGCCCCAAGCCTGAAAGACCAAGCATATCATAGCAAACATAATATTTCCAAGGCTTCTGATTGGCTTGGAAACACATATTTTCTTTATATGATATAAGGTCACTGTGCATCTTTAGGGAGGTTCTTCTCAATTTTCAGCTATGAACTCAATGTTAATCAGGTTGGGGCTACAGGCAATGATATAGAGAAGGGAGAACATATCTTCTAACCCTGGAGCACTTTTCTCCCACTTACAGAAATTCTATATGAAGTGCAGATATGCACTCCAAGCTCAGATCATCTGGATCAGGTGATGATGATGATTTTGAAATCAGCCAATTAAAATATGTCAAAGATCTGTTACAAAACCTGTACATTTTTTCATTTTAAATTAGAACACTGAATAAATGTTTAATCCCACTAGCACAAGCCCACTGTGTTTTGTGCAAAAACTAAACAAGTGGTTTTTACACAGATAAAATGTTGAGACACAGCAGTCTGTAAATGGAAGAAATCATGAAAAATTGTGCAAAAACTTTTGTAAACTTGCAAAGTGGGGAGAAAACTTTTTAAGTTTTTTTTAATGCAAGAATGAAATAAGGGAATATTTACATCCCTAGCAGCTGGTGCGACAGAACAGACAACTAGTATGGCAACTAGTAAGAGCTTCTTTCTTTCATTCCCTTTCAATACACGAGCTTTCTCTCTACACACATCCTCCCTGTCATAATGACTGGCATTTTGCTAGATCACAATAAAGTACTTTGGAATTCAGGGACAACATTCATATCACTGTTTTAATACATTTGCACCTGCCTCTCCTGATAGTCAGGGTTTTTATTACAAGGACATAAAAGTGTCTAGTAAACAAAATTCTATTTTATCAGCAGAAAGGTATATTGAGTTTGGAGACTTCCAAATGCCCAGAAGTACAAAAAAAATAAATAAAAAAAGACAAAAACTTTTAAATAAAGATAAGTATATTCATCCTTATCCCTCTCCGCCTCCCCCAAAAATCCATTTCTCAAGCATCAACAAAAATACTTGCTTCTTGAAGGGGAAAAAATTGACAAAATACAATGTAAGCTTTGTGAGTGGAAAGCAAATGCTAATTATAATTGAGGGCTGGAAAAATGATAATGAGTTTTGAACTTTGACTCATGTTCTCTTCCCATGATGATATTTTCAAGCCTTATTTGCTAAATTATGATGGCCAGATAAAAATGTAATTACATGCATAATTTATATGTGATTTTTTTTTCCACCAAGGGAGTTAATTTTATTGGAATGGTACAGGGCCGGGAGATTTATTACATATTTGAAAAGAACATTGCAGAGTAGTTTCTAGCAAATATTTTCCACCATGATTCAGCCAAGGTTAAGCATCTTTAAGTTGCATTGATTTTGGCGGAAGAGATTTAAGCATGTACTTAATTTCCCATTGAAATCAATGGGACTTAAAAGTGCTTAATCTTGGTGGGCTCATCCCATTAAATTACACCACGCCTCATCAATGCAATGTTAACAGGCATTTACTTAAGTTAATATTAGATCAGAGCTCTATTTTTTCTAAGGTTTATTGTTAGTTTTCTCTTTTTCTCACCCCTGCTAGGAAAATAAGGCCAATTTGCATTGTTTTCTTCAAACATTCTCTGCCATATTTTTTCAGGGCTGACAATTTATACAACAGTTTGCCACACAATGCTAAATCTGGAGCATCTTCTACAATATAAAACGATGGCCATTAAGCCAATCGCAGTAATTGCTGCTGCCACTCAAGTAGTCACAACAACACACTTGGGGAAAAGGGAAAGACTATGCTGTTGGCACTTGCTAATGGTTTAGAGAAACTGCAAAGAATGTCTCTTCCTTTCTGCTGCAACCCCTCCTTCCATCCCCCAATTTCTTTGTCCACAGAGGGTGCAGAATCTGAGAAACCATTTTTATCCAGCTCTAGTTTTTACCTGTGCTGGTCTATGACCATAATAAATATTCTTATCTGTCGATCACTTTAGTTAATAATGAACCCATACAGCAAGGCCAAAATAAAGCTGCTTCGGGTCACTTTGGAGGTATGCTGTTTAAATGATGCATGCGTCCTAAGAGGCCAGAAGCCATGCCAAAGCCACGCTCAAGTCTTAAGGACTGGAGTGCAGCTTTGGCACAGCTTCTGGCCTCTTAAGATGTGTGTGTCATTTAAACAGCATACCTTCAAAGTGACCCGAAGCAGCTTTATTTTGGCCTCTCTGTATGGGCTCATATGTCTGTTCTGCAAGACCATCCCACCGCTGTTCCCCAAATGTCCCTTTTTAATAGATCATGGCGGGTTATAGACCGCCCATTTGGGGCAGTCTGCACCCGCCCCTTTCCCCAGTGTATCGGG
>NW_024804065.1:0-5984 GCF_019175285.1 Sceloporus undulatus | reverse complement strand
CTGGGCTACTTAGCCCCCACGCTCCCCAGCCCTTGCGGCGGCAGCATTTCCCGGCGGCATGGGAGGAGGCGGAGTGGAGGACAGAGGGGTCTTCGAGCTCCAACAACTCCTCAACACTGGCGGTAACCTCAGCTTTGACTTTCGCTTAGGCTTTATTTTTAGTTTTGGATACAGGTTGGTGGGACACCAGGTATTGTGAGTCATCACAATACCAGTCCCAATTCTGGGCTCTCCTCTAGCGGGAGACAAGACTCTCACCTTGCAGGTTGTAACTGCAGGGGAGTTCTTGGTCAGGCGCCGAACAAAGAAGCAGTCACAAGGATATAAGGCAGTGGTATTGGGAATCAGAATTGCCTGATTACCAATTTTTTACTTTTATATACACGCACTTTGTTGGGGAACCTGTATATGGCCCACATTGGTTGGGCACACCTTGAGTAGGCGTTAGTTCAACACCAACTTGTTACAGAGAGGCTATTGTTTTCATTTCTTACTAAACCAATCAGTACCTTTATCGCAGAGGCTTTATAATAAGATATTAGAAAAAATAAAATGCCGAGGAAAAAGAACACATCCAAACCCCAGAGAGGGGATAGTCCCCATAGTGAGTCATCAGAAGGAGTACCTCCACAAATGGATATTGGTGCAATTATGCGTCAGGAACTAAAAGAGTTCAAGAAGGCTTTTAAAAACGAGATAAAGGAGGAATTAAAGGAAAATAGAGAAGTGATGCAGAGAGACTTACACAAAGAATTGGAATTGTTGGTAGGTAAAATAGATAAAGTGGATAAGGAGGTAGAGACACTAAAAACAGAGGTAGTGAGTAATTCAACAAAGACAGTGGAATTGGAAAAGAAAATAGAAGCCTTAGAAGAGAAGATAAACTTAAATGAACAAACAATTCTCTTTTATGAACAAAAATATAAAGAAAAATATATAAGACTAAGAAATGTAGCAGAGGAAGAGGAAGAAAAATTATTGGAAAAAATAATATCCCATCTAGCAAAATATGTGGATATGGCTGAGGATTATTTGGATGCTCAAATAGAGAAAACCTTTAGAATAAACTCAAGAATGGCCAAAGAAAGGAAAATACTGAGATATATTTTGATATATTTTACCAATGTTAGAATAAAAGAGGAAATAATACAACAAAGTTATAAAGATAAGCTGAATATAGGTGGCAACATAATAGAAATATACAAAGATTTGCCAACTTATGTCCTAAAAAAAAGAGAGGAATACAAATTCCTAACGAGACTACTACAGGAAAAAGCTATAAACTACAGATGGGACAAAGTAGAAGGCATTTGGGTCTTCTACAATCAGAGTAGACACAGGATAAATACAAAGGACAAAGCTAGAGAATTCTATGAGATAATTAAAAAAGAGACAAAGAAAACAGTCAACAAAGGGATAGCGATATTGTTGAAAGGTCAATAGTATAAGAAAGAAAAAAAACTAGAAAAAAAAAAGAAATATGATGACAAAGATTATCTCATGGAATGTAAAAGGGCTTAACACAAGGGAAAAAAGAAACCAGGTATTTTTCAGTCTAACAAAAAACAACTTTGATGTCATATGTCTTCAAGAGACCAGAATTAGAGATAAAGAAAGTCATATTTTAAAGGATGTGAGATTAGGAAATGTCTTTTATTCTAACTTTAAAAAAACCAAAAGAGGGGTAGCAACCTACGTAAGCAAGAAATTACAATCCAAGCAAATATATAAAGACGCAGAAGGTCGTATATTAATAGTCGAAGTAACAATAGGAAGCGAAAAACTATTAATTGTAAATATTTATGCACCTCTGGAAAAGAAAGATAAGTTTTTTCTCAATTTGAATAAAGAATTATGTGAAATTAATAAAGACAATATCATTGTAGCGGGGGATTTTAATGGGGTGATTAAACCATCAAGAGATAGAGAATCAAAAAGGAAGATGGGAAAGAACCAAGGGAAGATTCCAAGCAGTGCAAGAGAATTAATGGAAGATCAAGACTTAATTGATGTATGGCCTAGATTAAATGGGGAGAAAAAAGGTTTCACTTTTTTTTCAATGTGTCATCAATCGCATTCGAGAATAGATATGTTCTGGTCTTCAAGAAAGTGAGTCACAAAAATAAAAAAAATGGAGATAACACCTAGAACTCTTTCGGATCATAATGCGATAGAGTTATACATACAGGGACAAGACAGAAAGGATTTTGAATGGAGAATAAATGAGGAATTGTTGACAAGTGAGGACTTTGTTAAAAAGATGAGAAAGGAGATCAGACTATTCTTTAAAGAAAACGAGACAGGAGACATGGCAATGAAAACAATTTGGGAGGCAGGCAAGGCCACAATGAGAGGCCTTCTTATCCAGAGAACCTGCAAAATCAAGAAAGAAAAACAAAAAAAGAAAAGTTAACGTTAGAGGAGATAAGAAAATACGAGGAAAAATTAAAAGGGGAGCCACAAAATAAAAAACTGGTAAATAAAATTAAAATACTGCAACAACAATTAAAATCAAAAATGACAGAAGAAATAGCGGAACAACTAAAAAGAGCAAAACAAAGACATTTTGAATGTGCAAATAAAATAGGTAGATGGCTTGCAAAAAAAATAAGAAGAGAAAAACAAAACAAACAATAGATGTAATTAAATACAAAGGACAACTGGAATACAGTCAGGAGAAAATTAAAAAAGCATTTCAGGAGTACTATCAAGACTTATATAAGGAGGAGGTGGGCACTCAGGGAACAATAGAAGGAATGCTCAAGTATCTGGATGGGAAGAAAATAAACGAAATAACAAAAGAACAACGAGACAAATTAAATGTAGCCATAACCAAAGAAGAGATAAGAGGGGCCATTAAAAAACTTAAAGAAGGGAAAGCTCCCAGCCCAGATGGCTATACCGCTAAGTACTATAAAACATTTTAGGAGGAATTATTAAATCCAATGTGTAAATTGTTTAACTGTATCAAGGAAGAAGGTCTACCAGCATCATGGGAAAAGGCGACAATAGTGCTAATCCCGAAAGAGGGTAAAGATAAAACTTCAGTGGGTAATTATAGACCGATATCCCTCTTAAACATAGATTACAAAATATTCACTATGATTTTAGCGGAAAGATTCAAAAAAATCTTAAGTGAAATAATTGGGAATGATCAGAACGGTTTTCTTACAGGCAGACAGATAAAAACGAACATTAGAGCTTTGATAAACATTTTGGAGCATTACAACAGACAAAAAAAACTTGCGCTGCTATTCGTTGACGCAGAAAAAGCTTTCGACAACATTAGATGGGTCTTCATGTTAGAAATTCTAAAAAGAATGAAAGTGGGAAATTTTTTTATGGATAATATTAAACAAATATATAACCAACAATATGCTCAAATTAGAATTAATGGAAGCAAATCTAATGCGTTTAAAATAAATAAAGGAACCAAGCAGGGGTGTCCTTTGTCACCACTACTATTCATAAATACACTAGAGGTTGTATTGAACTCAATAAGGGACAATAAGAAAATCATTGGTAATAGAATTGGGGGAAAAGAAAGGAAAGTTTTGGCTTTTGCTGATGATGTGGTGGCAATTTTGGAAGATCCATTGAAAGGAATAAATTATCTAATGTGTGAATTTAAAGAATTTGGGAAATATGCTGGGTTTAAAGTCAATAAAGAAAAGACACAGATGTTAACAAAGAATGTGGGGAAGGAAGAAGGGGAAAAACTAGCACAAAAATCGGGCTGTTTAATAGCAAAAGAGGTAAAGTACTTGGGGATCTGGCTTACAAATAACAATCAAAATTTATACGAAAACAATTACGTAGTTAAATGGAAAGAAATCAAGGAGGAGTTACTAAAATGGAATAATTTACAACTATCAATCCTCGGGAGAATTGTTTTGTTAAAAATGTCTATTCTGCCAAAGCTTTTCTTTCTTTTCTATAATTTACCTATTGTCATGAAAGGAGAATTGATACAAAATATAAATAAGGCTATGAAAAAATTTGTGTGGAAAGGTGGAAAAGCTAGAATCAAATGGGAAACATTGAAAGATAGTAGAGAACGTGGAGGATATGCGGCACCGGACATTAAATTATATATGTGGGCAGGAAAACTCAATTGGATCCAGGATTGGATAAAATTGGATAATCCAGATTTACTAAATTTAGAGGGAGAAGGACTAAAGATGGGGTGGCATGCCTATCTTTTTTATAAAGAACAGGTATCGTATAAGGATTTTAAAAATCATTATATAAGGAAGGCTTTGCTTCCAATCTGGGAAAAAGTTAGAGATAAATAAATTTTATAATAAAATTCCCTTATGGATTTCGGTACAAGAAGCTTTCTACAAGAATGGGAAGAAAAAATCAAAATGGTTAACATATAAAGATATAGTAAAAGTGGGAGTAAAGGGAAAGCCAGAAATGAAAGAAAGAGAGGAACTAATTAAGGAAGGAGTCATACTGAACTGGTTGGAATACTTGCAAATTAAAATTTAAAGAGGATATAAAACATAAAGGGATTGAAGTGATTGTGAACGAGCTTGATGAAATATGGTGGAAGCCACAAAAAAAGAAGATAGCCAGATTTTATAAACTATTATTACAAAGAGAATTGGAAAAGGAAACAATAAAAGAAAGCATGATAAAATGGGCACGGGATATAGGCCGCCCAATCTTATACGAGGAGTGGCAGAGGGCTTGGGACAAAACAAATAAATTCACCGCTTCCCAAACTCTAAAGGAAAATCATCTCTAAATAGTAAATAGATGGTACCTGACGCCAACTAAAATTAAAAAAATATACAAAATATCAAGTCTGAATTGTTGGAGATGTGGTGAAAAAGAAGGAACTATAATACATATGTGGTGGACTTGTAAAAAGATTAAAAATTTTTGGTTAAAAGTACATTCAGAAATACAAAGAGCGTTTGAAATACAATTTAAGATGTCACCAGAGTTATATTTATTAAACATTCTAACATCAATCGACAACAAGACTGAAAAAAAATATTGGAGAGTACTCATGTATTTAGTTACAGCTGCAAGACTGTTGATAGCACAAAAATGGAAGGACAACAGCCCTCCTCAAGTGGAAGAATGGAGGGTAAAGGTATATGAGATGAAAGAAATGGATAGGCTCACTATGATATTGAATAACAGAGCAGATTCGGAAATGAATGAAGAATGGGTTCCGATAGTAAGGATATAGGAAAAGGTATGAGATATTGAAGCAAGATTGTAATGTAATATGAAAGAAGTGGAAATGGTAAATAGAAAAAGTAA
Source organism: Sceloporus undulatus (assembly GCF_019175285.1). Taxonomy (NCBI): domain Eukaryota; kingdom Metazoa; phylum Chordata; class Lepidosauria; order Squamata; family Phrynosomatidae; genus Sceloporus; species Sceloporus undulatus. Next base: position 704 of record NW_024804065.1, on the reverse strand, counting down.
GAAAGGTGATATTAATGCTTTTTGATTATGACTGTATATAAGTATGTACGAAATGTAATAATATGAAAAATAATAAATAAAGCCAAGAAAAAAACAAAACGATTAAAATCACTGAATAAAACAGTACAGCCCGCCCTCAGTATCCATGGATTTGCATCTGCAGATTCAAGCATCTGTGGATAACAAGTCTACATTGTCCTTAATGCTGGTGTCTGCTCATGGCTGTGCCACCATTAGGGACAGCCCCCATTGTAACATGGCAGTATGTGCACATGGCCACACCACCATTAAGTTCCATTGTCTTCACTGGTGGCGTGGTCATGTGCATGGTCTGCCACGGGACAACAGGGGCTGTCCCTAATGGTGGTATGGATCCCCTGTAGATATCGAGGGCTGTCTGTATTGCCTGCCAGCAAAGGAACACAGGGTGGGGGCCAGCTTAGCCTCTTACAGGAGGGAGTTCCAGAGGGTAGGAGCTGCCATTAAGAATGCTCTCTCTTGTGTCCTCATGAAGTGAGTCTCTGATAGTGGCAGGACTGAGAGAAAGCCTTGCCCTGAAGATATTAATATGCTTGCAGGACTCAGGTAGGTTTGTATGGGGAGATACAGTTTTCCAGGTAGTCTGGACTTAAGCTGTGTAGGGCTTTATAGGTCATAACCTGCACTTTGTGCTGTTCCTGGAAATGAACTGGTAGCGAGTTAAG
>NW_024804064.1:0-5989 GCF_019175285.1 Sceloporus undulatus | reverse complement strand
CCTAGAGGTTTTTATGGTTGGGAAAGACAGCGACCCTGTTGATGCCCTGGTTGAGACCTGGAATAACGATCTTACCAGGGCTATAGACAGCATTGCTCTCGAGCGTCCTTTCCAGCCCACATCAAATAAAAAAACATGGTACACTGAAAAACTTCAGAAAATGAAGTGGACTGGGCAATGACTAGAGCGCCACTGGCAGAAACATCAATGCTTACCTGATAAGACATGCCATAAAGACTATTTGGATCTCTATGGAGAGGCAATAGATGCAGCAAAGAACTTGTTCTATGCTGCATGTATTGTGTCTGCAAGGTCTCGTCCAGCAGAGCTGTTCAGGGCGGTTAAAGAATTAACTCATCTATCTTCCACCCCGAACCAATTGTTAGAACCAACTAAAGCCTGCTGTGATGCTTTTAATGACTTTTTCACAGATAAAATCTCTCAGATAAGAGCTTATCTAAAAGCTGGCATTTCAACAGGAACAATTGGAGAGATGTCCAGAGACTCGGTGGACTGTATTAAACTGGATCATTTTGAGTTTGTAAATACCGATGAAGTGGACAAGCTTCTTGGAAAGGTAAGGAGAACAACATGCCCTCTCGATCCTTGCCCATTATGGTTGACCACCCAGGGTGGGGATGCTGTGAAAATATTATTACAATCTATAATTAATGCATCCTTCAAGGAGGGTAAATTTCCATCAAAATTAAAATTAGTGGTGGTAAAACCACTCCTTAAAAAACCCTCCCTGGACCCCCTGGTAAGAAATAATTGCAGACTTGTCTCCCTTTTATCATTCTTGGGCGAAGTGATCGAGAGGGCAGTTGCCTTCCAACTCCAAGCTGTCTTGGATGAAACCGATTATCTGGGCCCATTTCAAACCAGCTTCAGGGAGGGATACGGAGTGGAGACGGCCATGGTTGCCTTAGTAGATGATCTCTGTCTGGGCATCGACAAGGGAAGTGTGACCCTGTTGGTGCTCTTGGACATCTCAGTGGCCTTTGATACCATAGACCATGGTATCCTGTAACACCTGAGGAAGTTAGTTATTGTGGGCACTGTGCCCCAGTGGCTCCATTCCTACCTCTCAGGCAGATTCCAGATGGTGATGCTGGAAGACAGTTGCTCCTCTAAGAGAGAGCTGACATCTGGTGTCCATCAGGGCACTATCCTGTTCCCCATGCTGTTTAACATTTACATGAAGCCGCTGGGAGAGATCATCCAGAGACATGGGGCATGGTGTTATCAGTATGCTGATGACACCCAAATATGTTTCTCTATGCCTCTGACTGCTGCAATGACTAAGGATGGCATCTCTCCTCTTGAATCAGTAATGGGCTGGAAGAGGGAAAACAAACTCAAGTTGAATCCAGAGAAAACAGAGGTACTTGCGATAGGAACCTCAGGCCTGGGAAGGGAAATTTGTCAACTTGTCCTGGATGGGGTCCCCCTAAAGAATGAAGTTCGTAGTTTGAGAGTACTCCTGGATCTGTCTCTATGACTGTCATCACAAATAGATGTGACAGCCAGGAGTGCTTGGACCAACTTCGGTTGATATGCCAACTGCACCTTTACCTGGACCGAAAGGACCTTGAAGCAGTAGTACATGCTCTGGTAATCTCTCATCTTGATTTCTGTAATGCGCTCTACATGGGGCTACCCTTGTACGAAGTTCGGAAGCTTCAGTTAGTTCAAAACATGACAGCCAGTTTGGACACTGGTTCTTCAAGGTTTGACCACATAACACCAATTCTAGAAGATCTTCACTGGCTGCCGATTTGCTTCTGGGCACAATACAAGGTGTTGGTTATTACCTTTAAAGCCCTACATGTTTGGGCCTAAGTTACTTACAGGAATGCCTCTCCCTACATAATTACTACCGTTTTACTACCTCCTTGGAGACATTTAAGAGGGCAGTTAAGACGGATCTCTTCCAGCGAGCCTACCCACCTGACTCTGTATGAAATATATGGATCCATCTCTGTGACTAGAATTGGAATACCTTTATTCCCACTGTTGCTTTGATGTTTTTAATTGTTAAATGGTTAAATTGTTAAATGTTTACATATTTTATTGAGGAGTTTTGTAGTTGTATATTTATATTAGGTTGTAATCACGCCTCGATCCAACTGGGAGAGGCGGGAAAATATAAATTAAAATTTTATTATTTTTTTATTGTATACACACACATACACCATTAGGAGAGAGAAGTGTTAACAGGTCTGAATTAGCATTTATTAACACAGATGTTTTAAAAAGGCAAATTCAGTTTTATTTAACTGAAGGTATTGCTGTCTCATTAAGAAATACATGTGTGACAGTTTTCTTTTTTTAAAAAAAAAGCCAAGGGAAAATTCATTCCTTGAATTCAAAACCCACCTCTTTGAATTTCAAATAATGCATATTCATTGAAAACAAATTAAGAAATTAGCATGCACAGCAAGGTAATTATTGACTAAATAAAATATTTTACTTTTGTATCTTTTATGTTGGAAACTTGTGGTTCATGGGAGGGCACCCTGTTGGTTGCAAAGGAGAACAAATTATTCCAATTAAAAAAAAAAAGAATAGGAAGGAAGGAAGGAAGGAAAGAAGGAAGGAAGGAAGGAAGGAAGGAAGGAAGGAAGACACTCCTGCTTGCTGTTGTGAAGAAAGCATACATTTGGATGACGTGGTTTGCTTTGCTGTGAGTATTTCTGATATGGCAGATTCATCTGCCCAGTTGTAATTCTAAAGTTACTAGGAAAGTATCTCATGAACCATAGAATCAGTCAGATCATCCCCTTAGCAAGCAGAAGGAGAAAGGCCTGCTATCAGAGGAAGAGGTCTGACCTCAGATATCTCTTCTCGTCCCAGGGGACCCCCATCCTGAGCAGAGGCACAAAGGAACTGGGAAGTTGTGAGCTAATGAAGAGATACTTTTGATCAACAGGTTGCAATACATGCTATGACCTCACAGGTGTGTGTGTGTGTGTGTGTATGGTGATGGGGATTTGTCAGCTCTACAGTTGGTGTACATAGGGGGGATACAGACGGCACTTTATGCCAGCCTGTGGGCAGAGTCACGACGTAACGTCTGCACATTGGACGCCATGACCCCGCTTGCATGGCACCATTTTGGCATGCACCTGTTTACACAGCACACATGATGATGCCACTGTGGCGCACAGCCCAAATGGTGCAGCATGAAAGAGATGTCATCGTGGCACACTTCTGTGCCTGTGGCGCCCCTTCCAGGGAGCTGCTTGGGGTGGCTTCTTTTTGCTCCCTCCAGGGAGTGGACGGTGCCACTGTGTGTGGTTGCTGCAGCTGATCCAGGGCTTAAAGGGGTGGCTGCATGCCACCCATCTGTATAGCTCCATAGTTGTCCATCTTGCACTTGATGGAAATGGGAGATAAATAATTCAAAACCAGTGGTTTTCCCCCCCTCCAAGGCAGGACCGTGGATTAAGCAAGTCATCCTCACTGCAGGCAGGGTAGCTCTGTCTACTGTTTTTCTTTAAAAACTATGCTCAAAGAAACTTAAGAATTAAAAAGGCATAGGAAGAAAAAAGCTGACTTATAGTGAATACGATCTGTGGTCCATCTCACCCAGAACTGTTCACAGTAACTAGCAGAAGTTGGCCAGGGTATTTGGAAAGCTTTTTTCTTAGACCTAGATAAAAATGTCAGGTATTGACCCTGGGACTTTCTCTGTGCAGATCGAAAACAACTGAACTATGCCTGCACCCACAGTGATTGTATTCACTGGTGGATGTACAATGCAGTTGTAGCATATCCCATAGTGGTTATGAGCTTCTGCTTATTTAAAGTGTGGGGTTTCATGGCTCTGTGGTGATTGGAACCCGGCTCTCATAGAGTTAAAACTGCTTCTGGAAATGCATAGACACAACACTGAAGCTTGTTTCACTCAGACTAAAACTAAGATCAGAGAGCCAGCTTGACATAGTGGTTTGAGTGTTGAACTATGACTGTTGAGACTAGGGTTTGATTTCTGCTCAGCCATGAAACCTGCTGGTTGACCTTGGGCAAGTCACATTCCCTCAGCCTAAGGGGAAGGCAATGGTGAACCTCCTCTGAGCAAATCTTGCTAAGAAGACTTTGCCTTAGGGTTGCCATGAGTCGGTAATGACTTAAAAGCACATAATACAAACAAAACTAAGATCATTCCATACACACTTACCTGGTTGATATATTTGTAGTTAATATAAGCATTTAAGAAAGTAGCACACATTTTCCACTCTTTTGCTTCGTCACCCCACCCCATTTGGATGAAGATTGCCTATTTAGACAAATAACAAAACTGTTCAATATGAGTCAATATAGAGAGTCAGCATGGTGTTGTTGTTTGTGTGTTGGAGCAAGACACTGAGAGCCTAGGGTTCAAATCCCCACTTAGCCATGGAAACCCACTGGATGACCTTGGGTGAGCCACAGCCTCAGAGGAAGACAAGAACAAACCACCTCCAAACAAATTCTGCCAGGAAATCTCCATGATAGGTTTGCCTTATAGTCTCCATAAGTAAGAGGTGACCTAAAGGTACAAAACAACAACAACAATGAATGACTATATGCTTTCTACTTTTAATATGCAGTCGACCCTTCCCATACATGGTGGTTCCATCCTGACCCCACCTGTGGATGAGAAAATACGTAGACCATCATGCCTTTTTAGATTGTAAGCCTGAGGGCAGGGAACCGTCCAATTAAAAAGATTGTATGTACAGCGCTGTGTAAATTTACAGTGCTTTATAAATAAAGGTTAATAATAATATAATAATAATAATATTTAATGGGTGGTGACATGTGTGTGTGCATCAACATACCCATGTCCATGCACCACCATTAAAAAATATGAGGCACGGTGAGCCACAAATTTTCCAATCTCTGGATTGCTAGCCTGCCATTGTGGCTTATTCCCTAACCATCTACTACATGTATTTTTGATTTAAATATGTTATATGACCTCATGTTACACCATGAATATACAGATGCAGTGTTTCATGTTTCTTCTCTATGGACATCTATCTATATTTGTCATCAGGCTCTATTGGAAAGATTTAGTCATTTCTTGGTAAGATAGAACCATAGGTCAATCAGTGAATGTTCATTCAGAAGCAGGAGAAGATAAGAATTTAAAACACTTATTAACACCTACATTTCTAAACTTCATGGTGTGATTGGGTGCAGATAGGAAATGTTTAGATATTATTACTTCAAACCCACAGCAAGTTTGATGGTTTATTTTTATTTTTAAGTAGCTTATTTGGTCAAAATTTCTGGCTGCTTTTCTTCACTATAAGTAGACTTGGGCTTGCCAGTTAGCCAAATGGCATTTAGCCAACATATTGGATGAGTGGGTATTTCTAAATGTGTGGCAGGAATTCTTGGAGACAAGGCGGCTTCAAGCATTTATGAGATTAAAGTGCAATGAATGAATTCTGCCAATAAAATGCAAGCACCACTGTTTTCTGCAGTAAAAGGAAGTGAAATATAGTAACTTAAAAGCTTTATTAGGAAATTCCATCTATCAAGGCAGTGTGCTAGACAATGTGCTGTAAAAAAATGAAGGTGAATTAACCAAGGAAATAATATTTTGTTCCACTTCTATAGTCATTTTGCAACACGTAGCTTACTTCATTTGCATGCATAGCCTAATAAAGAATTATAATATGATTATCTGAAAAGGAGAACTTTTCAAAAATTAGATGAAGCAATATATATATTAGAAAATGAGTTATCAAACACAGATAGTCAGTGATGGGATGGATGTTGGCTAATTGAGACTAAAAAGAATTGACCAAATAATATCTGGGGCTAGCATAGGGCTTGGGATTCTGTGGCTCCCTAGATATTATTAGACTTTCAACTCCCACAATTCAGAGCCTTTATGACCTCTGACTGGGGATGATGGAAGTTGTAGTCCAACAACATCTTGGGGAGGGGGGGCACAGTTTTCCTGATCCTAAGCTAGACCAACAAAGGAAAT
>NW_024804063.1:0-5990 GCF_019175285.1 Sceloporus undulatus | reverse complement strand
AGCCAAACTAATCTTGCAGTAGGCATTTCTAAAATGTGAAGCATGGAATACAGGTTTTATTCTCAGGAATTTTGCTAACTCAATCTGGTCACAGAGTAAGTGAACACTGATCATGGCATGCTATTGTGACTATGGCAGTGTGTGCAGTCACAGGTCAAAGCATCAGTATTGCTTCCAACAGTCTACCATATATATATATATATATATATATATATATATATATAATTAAAAAATCAAAGTTATACCTGTGACTGCACCCCCCCATAGTGCATACTGTATACCCAACCTGCAACCAAGCTACAATGCTACAGACTGCGTAAGCCATTTGTATGCCTGCAGAGTATCAAGTATGCAACTCACTCATGGATCTGCACAAAACAGGAAGTAGATACCAAGTCAATCTCAATATGTGAAAGAAGCTTTTTAAAAAGATTTTGTGCCATAAACTATTTCTGCAACTTAAAGAAATGTTTAAAACTGGCTGGATCACTATGTGTCTGACAATGAAATCCTGGGAACAGTGGCTGTTTCAGGATCCTGAATGTATCTTCCATTAAACCTAGCTTGACATCTATCCACTGAACCTTCCACACATCAGTGAACATTAACAAAAGTATAAGGTGGAAGATAGTAGTGCTTATTTTGGTTTGCAATTCAAATCCTGTTCTTCCTGAGTAGAGAGCCCATCATTTATTAGAATTAAGTAAAATGTATCAGCTCATGGAATTTCGATTACCCTTCCCATCAACCATTTTATATTTAAAACAAAGAAAAAGCTCCAAACAGAAAACAATCAGTGGGATGATATGTGTGAATTTTTCTCTCAAATACCATATTACATGAGAATTCAGAGTCAGGCCTAAAGAGCTGCAGTCAGATTGCTCACCAGCATATCAGACTATTGTATAATACACCTGGTTTACAAGACCTTTCTACTTTCAACAAGCCACCGAACTTACTTCATCTTGCAGAGACTCTTCAACTTGCTCATCATAGTCTTCATCTTGCCTTTTCACTAATTAAAAAATAAATTGTTAATGTATTAGCATAGCTTTTTTCACTAATGTTCAGACTTGCTGCAAGAAGGAAGATGTAGAAGAGGAGCAAAGGAGAATTATTTGGTAGTGAAACTCAGGGGGTACATAAGTTGCTGTAATGTTACCATTTTATATAAAAGACACCATGTCATTACCCACTTTATATAATGGGACTTGACCATCCATGGAAATTTGTATCTACTGAAGGGAGGAGGGGGCTGGGGCCAAAGGCCAGAGGATACAGAGGGCCCATTGTATTTACAGGCTAGAATTAAAATTGCATTCATATTTGTTTTGATACTTGTATTTTGACATTTCATGTTTCTAAAGATTTTTTAAAATAAATATTCAGAAACCTTAGATTTTTGATGAGTTATATATCAAAATACCCATATCAGTAAAATTAAGCTGTCTTGACTTTTGGGTGCTATTAAACTATCTTAATCTAGTTTACCTTGTCTTAATTCTTGATTTTTAAAGTGCTCTTCTAGTTTTCCTTTTAATATTCCTCCAAGTTCTTCAAAGTATTCATTGTTAAGGCATCCATCTCCCATAACTTCAATACACTAATGAAATAAAGATATAGTCAACTTGAAAATAAATCCTACTCAGACTGTTTCAAGAATAACAATTTCCAGAACACTCTTAAGCCCAACTATAGAAAGACCAGTTCTATAAACTCTGCAGTTACACAAATTTATATAGGCCTCATAACTACAAATATACACAAGTAACAACCTATTTCTAGCTCTAGCCCAATCTCAGAGTGTCTACCTTTTATGTCAACAATTAAATCAAGATGGGAAACACAGAGATCAGGGACCACCATATATATCGTGCTAAATTTGACAGTCTGGCCATGCTCTTTCCGCAAGCAGTTCAAACAAGGGTGCATTTTATCACCCTATCTGTTTAAATTATGCATGGAACATACAGATAATGAGATGAGACTCAGAGGAAGGAGGTGTGAAAATGGGAAGAAGGGGAATAAATCACTTGTTGAAGACAGAGATGACACCATAAGAATAGCAGAAGACAACATCACAATCACTGGTGAAAGTTAAGGAGAAAGTGGAAAAGTAGGATTACAGCAGATTATTAAGAAAATAAAAATAATGACCGCAAAAGATTCACATAACTTAAGATCCTCAAACATCATTATATATAACTGAATGTCAGTCAGGATTGTCCATGCCGTATTATTTCCAGTTTCTATGTATAGATTTGAAAGTTACATAGTGAAGAAAACATATGGGAAGAGAATCAACTCTTTTGGGATGTGGTGCTAAAGGAAAGTTAAATCAATATAATGATAGTTTTTTGTGGGATTTTTGGGCTATGTGGCCATGTTCTAGAAGAGTTTCTTCCTGACGTTTCGCCAGCATCTGTGGCTGGCATCTTCAGAGAATGCTTGCCTGGAAAGGAGTTGGGTATATATATTGTGTGACCTAGAAAGGCAGGAGTGATTTGCATGTGTAAGATCTTGCAAAGTATGTAAACACAACAAGAGCCTAAAGTTCTTTTACTGGAATTATTCTAATTTAAGTAACTTTTTGGTAATCCATCAGGTTAGCATCTGAACTTTGACATTCATGTGACAATCTAATGTGTTTCAGCTGAAAATTGAAACTACAGAATCAGCATGGCAGTCACAGGTCTGGAGAGTAAACCTATCACTAGACGTAGTATAACACTATTGTGATGGCTGAATTAATGATTTTTAGGATCAAGAATGAGCAGTGGTTATTGCATCTGTTGCTCTTGCATGTTGCAAGAGATGCAATAACAAACTATGGTTATGAACTAAAACCAAAAACTTATAATCTTCTCTGCTCCTACATGTGTGTGGAAAGGGAGGAAAAGTGTATATTTGAATTATAGATGACTGGATTCTCACTGCTGATTTCTGTTTCAGTTCATCCAAACCTAAAAGCAATGTATGTCTCTTTGAAAAACATGAATATTTATATTCTTGCTTAGCAAAAACAGGACACAAAAATGTAGTTAATATGAAAATTACCTTGGCAAAAGAATTCATTATTTCTGATAGTACATCTGAATCTGGTTCTGTTCCTATAGCCTTGATTAGGGCATCACACATAAAATGCCACATCTGGGTCAGGTATTCTGGGCCACGAACTCTTGCACATTCCAGGAGCAAAGGCATTGATTCTGCAGCTGCTACACGAACACGTTATATTCATTAAGGTAAATGACCATAAAACCTTTTCCCCAAAATGAAAGTGTAAGATCTCTACCCATAGTTTTCATCTAAAAGTGTGATCAAAGTCCAACCCACTATTTCATCCATTTAGAACTCCAGTATGAGATTTAGTATATATTTGTAAAATAAGAAATGCATGTTCCTGGATTTGGACCATTTGGAAAAATGTAAGCAGACCACAGTTTAACACACACACATCTCCTTTAAGAAGAAGATAAAATAGCCTGATCTCTCAAATCTTAGCACTGGTTGGGTCTGTCTGTGTGTGTTTCATATTGCCAGTTGTTTTTATGGCATTTTTGTCAGCTGACAGACCAGTTTGCTTCCCATTTCTTTTCCATGTGGTCACCAAGTGGGGCAAGGAGGAGGGAGGGGGAAGCAGTAAAGCAAAGATGGAAGGACTAGAGAAAGCAATTACAATGGATTTCAAAGAGGTTTAAAGTTTTCTTTCTTTCTTTTTTCTTTTTTGCAAGAAATAGAAAAAAGGAGAAAAAGTTGGGAGACTAAAGCGGTGCAAGGAGGAAAAATGTGTGCCCAGGGAGAAGGAATGCATGAAGACTGGCCTTTGTGATCAGGGTTTTCCTTGCCTTCTCCTCATCCTCAAAAAGACTTATTTGTTCTTGCCTCTGGAAAAAAGGTGGGTCAATCACAATCAAGATATTTCTACCCTCTCCACAGAAAAATGTTAGCTCATCAACTGTTAGTTTGATTGAACAATGCTGGTTTGGATGCAAAAGATGTGCCTTCACATCATTTTAACTAAAATATTATGCCATCCAACATATAGTATATATAGATATGTATGGGAGAGTTACACACTCAAAAACCTTAGAAAGGGAACAGGGGGGCATTCTAACAGCCTTCGTTGTGTCAGTCATATCTTGCAAGCTCTTTCTAATAGCTTCTTTCCAGGATAACAAATTTTCAAGTGTTGTGAAGGTTGTGACATAAAAAAATTGCTGGGAGATCATGATGGCATCTTGCTAAAGGATATCATCGTGAAAATAGAATTTCAACAAAGGAACCATCAATTTCACAACTTGTTCTGTGTATTCCACAAATCCTTCCTTCAGTTCTTTGGCATAGCAAACCTAAAGGACAGAAATGCAAGTACTTAAATGAAGTCTATTGCTAAATTGTTACACAGGAATATGCAAAGAAATCAGAACTGCTAAAAGAAAAATTGTGTAACTCCTTGTTAGCTGTGATATTCTTGATGATTAAATGCACTTTCACCTCTTGTTGTCAAAGATGCTACTATTTAAACAATCCTTAGAATGGTGGTGTTCCAAGTATGATTAGAATGCAATGGTGAATATCCACTGAATTCCACCAATAAAACTGGGAATGGAAAATTAATCCTGTAGAAGGCTAGTTACTCAACCTCGGGCAGATTTTTCCCATCAATGAGGATTACCAAGGAGGATGGGAAGAATGTCCCAGTTATAGTGGTGGAAGCTGTGGAATCTAGTAAAAGTAGAAACAAACAAATAGTTAAAATGCAATTAAACTATCAAATCAGAAACCTTCACATTTATTAAGAAAAAAAGATAAAGATCCATAGCCACCCTTCCCCCCCCCCCCATGAGTGTGGGCCTGCTTGCTCATACTTTTTCCTAAAAGCAGTCTTTCAAACTTTTCTGGCAAAAGAAGAACCAGACAGCCATTCTACTCATCTCCTAGCTGTCCCCATGTTGCTTGTCTAAGAGAAAGATTCAGTTCATGAACTGCAGTTTACTTGGCTTCCATGGCTTCAGTGCTGCTGAATACTGATTTCTACTCCAAGCATGTGATCAAAAGAGCACTCACCAACATCTGACATGCAGTTGCTTTTTCTTCAAGGCCTGCAGTCTTAATACCAAAACTCTGTTGGTCTCCTAGATTTACAAACTCCCAACCATCGTCATCACTCATGTTCTCCATATCTTGTGCTAGTGAGGAAAAAATTAATAGTTCTAACACAGTTGTTTCATACTTCTCCAATGAAATTATGAATTAATTAAATATTAAAACTTACTGTCAAGGAGAGCCACTTCAGGCTTGATTGATGCAGTTTTCATTAAAGGACCCATAACAACAGGAAGATATTGCTGGAATTCTTTTCCAAGGATCTTGCACATTCTTGCCCATGCAGAAATCATATATGATATCTGTAAATTAATAATATCATGTTCACCTTCCTTTTCTCTAGTATACAAAGTTGTATTACCACTTGGGCTGACTGAAAATCAAGGTCATTTAAAAATTAATATGTGCTCACAATGATGTGGAAGTCTTTGTCATGAAATCATCTGTACAGGCAAGAGTTGAACAAAACTTGACATTCATGCAGCACTTTGAATAAAAGTACTTCATAAAATGTTCTTGTTGCAGTTCTTACACCAACTCTGTAAACTAGGGTTAATGTCCCAATATTCACCGCAGGAGCAACTTGTCTGAGGACACTTAACAAGTTCATGATTGAAGTAAAAAAATGGAAAGCAGAAATTTAATAGTTCAGTTTGAGCCACCATGCTAAACATCTCAACAACCGAATATAAAGCCACAAATATGTGGTTTGAATATTGCAATGATTAAAGAAGGCAGTAAAGTTACTACAGAACAGATTTTTGCCACAATAACATTGGACATTCCTACTCTGGATCTCCCAAGTGAAAGTCTGTTGTGCATATCCACATTATACCTGAAAGTGAGAAATGCAACTACAAAAATGCTGCTGTGACAGTATA